>NC_139349.1:89858292-89943292 GCF_055883805.1 Amblyomma maculatum
CGCATTAACGTGGAATACGGTACAAGATGAGGTTGCCTTGTTTCGAACCTGACAATTCACCAGCACCCGTGCCGCAGGAATATTTACAGTAGAAAACATTCATATTACTTGGCAGTCGCTTGGTTACTAAACAGGGAAGACAATTCTTAAAAAATATATATATGAGCATGTCTAAGCTTCACGTCAAAACTAGGCGCGACAGCGCCTTTATATAGCTTTTTTATTTCGTGACTTTTATATAACAATTGGCTCACAAGAAGGGGAATGCGCAGTATCTATAACACTTGTTTCTGTAGACACCTGCATCGCGCCTTAAGAGAAGGGAAGATGTTGTTTGTGAAAGAAAAAAGTGCAGCCGCATGGAACACCTACGGAGTAATTCCGACTACCCGAGGATGGAGGCTCACCTGGGACCGGTGCTTATATACCGTCATGGCATCCGCGGCCATTTTGGTGGCGGACGACGGCTGCTGCGACGCGCGGCTTTCTCTCTTCCTCTTCTTTCTTCTCTACTTTCTCCTCTTTCCGCACGAGGCATGGAAGGTGGCTCAGCTGTAGAGTCTGTAGCAGGCCCGTGCATTTATTTTCCTTCTTCGTAGAGTCGCAACAATACCAACAACCACCTGGGTATATTTAACGTGCACTGACATCGCACAGCACGCAGACGCCTCTTCGTTTCCAGGAAGGCGCATTATCTGCGTCAACTCTGAGTGGACCGTTATGCATACACTTCACACAATACACTTGGAGGTAAATATGTCGTAGGCTGGAATTCCCATCTCTGACTAGCCTCCAACTTAACTGGCCGATGAATGCTGAATGGGGAGCCAAATCATATCACTCTACCCTGAGCGCTCCTAAAGTGGGTAAGTAAGAACTTGGGCACTCCCTCTTCACACCACACCTCGCCGCCGCTGGTCCTTTCTGAAGGACCGAGCCCAGAAGGTCTCGGTATGTCAGCGTTACAATGTGTGCGTTGTATAGTCAAGGTAATTGAAGTGTTTTGCATTCAGAAAAAAAAAATGTGTCAGAAGGCTGGTGAAGCGGTGACATTGGTGTCGACGTCGGCGGTTCGAATGACGTCACCGGGCAACATCTCATGGCCAAATTGACAGAAGCTGCTAAAATGGGCCGCACTTTTTAGATGGGGATCTAACCTTCCGGGTAGTTGGAATTCGAATTAGACTCCATACTCTCGGGTCGTGTAGGCACGCTCGTACAACTTGGCAAAGCGGGACCTTCCATTTGTGTCATTCCTGCAGAGAATGAGTTTGAACCAAGCCAAGCCACGGAAAGACAAAAAAGAGACCATATAAAACCATGAAACCCCTCTTATAAATTTGAAAATTCGGCTATGAATGCTGTCAAGGTATCTTTAGACAAGATGATGTAGAAACGGTATACTTTCTTTTATGCAAACGACCCGGTTAATTAGACCTGCTTGCTAGCACGATCGAAACGGCTTCATGTGGCAAAAGATGTAATTCTGTGTGGATTGGTCTAATTCTAGGAGCTACCCGAGAAATATGAGCGCTTTGATGCAACATGTTTTCGGAAAATGGTGGCGTGTAAATAGACTTCACATCAACGCAAATTTTGCAGCAAACGTCTCTCAATCATCTCCGTAAGGCGTGTCGCGTCAGCGATTTGCGCGGGCAAATAATCAACAATCATGCATAGACCTGGAACAGAAGGCAGGAAACAAGTTGAGCAACATCGGGCCCACCGTATGAAAGGCTACTTTTGCCATGCGCACCAGATAGGGTTTAGTCATTCGCTCTGCTATGAAGGCGTAAACTGCGCTTACACCTGTGGGTATGGAATTGTTTTAAGAAGAAATGAATGGAGGGCGTCAGTTGTACAAATAATACCACCGGAATGTGAGCACCACCAAGTGCGTCTCTGTTATTACACGGCATTTTACCGAAAGGAGCACCGAAACTACACGCTGCTGAACTTTTCTGCATGCCATGCACTAGATTACCGTGGCGTGATACGCCGCTGCAGAACACTTCACACATTCATCAATTCTCAACTTCAAAAAAGTAATATAGAGTAAATATTCGTCGAGTTCATTGGTTTCATTTGGGGGCTTTCTTCTTTCTCGACTTCTTCATCGCAGGCCTTTCGCTAGGCGGATGGGCTTCCGTGCGCATCTTTCAGGACATTCTTTCCCTTTAGAGTTATGTGGAAAACCACTTTAGCCTTGCACAATAAGTCTCGGCTTTCATGCGCCTAACGTACTGTTGCTGCGGCAACACAATGTTGCAATGGCAATTAGCCTAGATATAGTCTTCATAACTATACTGTTCCCTGACGGGGTGGTGCAGTGGTAAGGGCGCTCGACTACTGTGCCCAAGGATGCCGGATCGAGTCCCGGCCTCGGCGGCCGCTTTTCACTGAAAGCGCAAAGCTGGGCGCTCGTGTGCTGTGCATGTCGGCGCACGTTAAAGAACATCAGGTGGTCGAAATTTCTGGAGTCCTCCACTACGGCATCTCTGGTGATGTTAAACCCCACAGAACAAACAAACATGATTATACTCTTACTATAGGTGACCATGACTTTCACGAATATGATTACGATCAATGTAAGGGTTAAAAAACTGAGTTAGTCTTAAACAACATTAATTAGCGGCGACCAAGCAAAAGTCGCACTGTAATGTCTGAACACCTCTAAACCTACACTGGCACAACTATGCCTTACTAAGCCTAACTGAGCCTATTAGCCTTGCTTAAGCATAATCAGCGCCTCCTCTAGTTTCAGAATTCTAGCTAAATGGCGCGCTTCGCGATGAGAGCTACCTGCACAACTCACATCCGTTAGTGCCGGGGTGCGACGCTAACTGAAGTGAGGATGAGACTGCTTGAGGCATGCTTGTGTCCAGGCGCGCGGGGCTGGCGTTTTCATGATTGCTCGGTTCCACTCATGCACCACGCGACTGCAAGATTCTTTCTTCCTACCTCTTCTGGTGTCGCCTCTACCTTCATCTGTGACGCAGCACATTTTAAAGCACCAATCTGCTGCAGCGGGAGTATTGCTTGTTATTTGTAGCGATAGCTGTGGAGTTTGCTTCGCTTAACACTTGAGCATGGTCGCAGGCATACTTGAGGCGTTCTTTGAGGGATTTCGTCGCTGAGTGCTCTTCATTGCGAAGCAAATAAAGTGTTCAAAGTTGATAACTTTGTTTGTCAGCGCACGAAAGTGTCTGCCATGCTCAGTTCTTTCTTCGCAGCTATTATACACCACCTGGTCCTACCTGACCCCCAACGAATCCTCTCAGTGCAGCAGTTAGAAAAGTGATGCCAAGTCGATAACCTAATTGGCAGCCAGTAAGTGCATTGGTATCAGCTACAGTTCAATAAGCTTTCTTTCCGCTTTTTAAAATGATGGTAGCTGTGGTCTACGACGCACTGAAACATCTACGCACTGAAAATCTACTGCAATCTACGTTGCGCTAGCGGTAACTCATAGGCCGCCATCGTGGCACAAGGTTGTACTACTCCCCTCCGCAGTCATCCCCACGTGGAGTAACGTTGCACTTCACTAGGCCACCGCGACAACGTTTTTTTGTACCGGCGTGCCTCCTCTTCTAACGCGCCCAGACATGCTGCGCTGG
This sequence comes from Amblyomma maculatum, assembly GCF_055883805.1. Taxonomy (NCBI): domain Eukaryota; kingdom Metazoa; phylum Arthropoda; class Arachnida; order Ixodida; family Ixodidae; genus Amblyomma; species Amblyomma maculatum. The sequence goes on from NC_139349.1 coordinate 89,861,910, forward strand.
CGGCGCTCCATGATGTCACCTTTGCTAGGGGCGCTCCATGGCGACGCGCGGTTGATAGGGACGCCATGGTCGTCATGCTGGTCACCATGGCGACGTTAGCGAGTTAACTTCACCACACACCCGTCTCAATTTATGCTTTTACTTGCTCCACCTCGCCCTTTCTTGCCCTAATTATATTTGCTTCTGCTAATTGGCATTATTTATCACTTTTTGATTGATCTCGACTATTTATTAGCACTTTTTCACTCTGACGTCGAAACACACGTCGTCTGCCGGTTGTGAGACGTCACGTCCGTTTGTCCGTCGACATTAGCTTGCTTGGCTATTTCGACGTCTGACTGAACTTTTTGGCTATAATTAACTGATGACGGACCTTCGACTACACGATATGCCTGGCGAGATCGTTTGGTCCTCTTTCGCATACAATTGTTCTTTTTTGTCTGACTCTTTTCAGTTCACTGCAATCGTGATGACGAACTCAGGGGACAAGGTCATCCGAACATAGAAACTTAATAATTACCTGCGAATTAAAAGTTGAAGGCAAGGATACTTAACACTTATATGACACACAAAACGTGGATGCAGCTAGCGAGAGACATGGAAAGAATAACCTACTATGAGCACGCCTTCTGGAGGGGGTCCATTGAAGTGGTTAAGACGTCTTCCGTTTCGTTACTAAAAACGAAATCGCCCATTTTATGGCTGTTTGCTGGTGAAGAACACCGGGAACACATTTAGAAGGGTATCGCTCACCACAAATACGCGAAACATGAAAAGCAGCTCAGCGAACTACACAGTATTGGATGATGAATATGTAGATAACCGATGTTGAGCAATATGTGTTGCTTACATTTGTTTGGAGTTCTTCAAAAAGAAAAAAAAAGTTATCGTGGTGGAAGAAAGTACTTAGCTGCATTTTGGAAAAGATTGTTGTTTCTCCAGCTCTACAGTCTGTATGTGGAAACAAGTTAGAACAGCACAGTTTTATTACCTACGTTTAGATACCTAAAATGAAAGGTTTGTGACAAAGTACCGTGCCAGGAAGCTCGCTTCTGGGAAGGCTGTGGTCTCGTGCCTGGTAGATTTATGTTTCTCAAATGTGCAGACGAGAACTTCTCTTCCTTCGAAATGCATTTCGAACGCCTAAGTATACGCAAAGAATCAGAGGTTAGTATTCTGAGGTAGAACTCCCGAGTTGTATATTTTGACAAAGGCTGTTTCGAGCTTAGTTATGGTGCTAACTCAGCTAGAGAACGCCAAGAAAGGAGGGTGAAGTAACAATACCTTACCAGTATGATTTCTCTTTATGCGCAGTTAGTTTTAAAATTGCGATTTGAGATAAATGAGCCGGTTGCACGAACTAACCGATCGCAAGGCGCCACCGCCAAGGGGTGTTATCTTACCTTCCGTTTCAGCTCATCAGGACGTTAATTACTCCACAGCAAAGAAAACCGAATATAAGTTTTGATCATCACATTAGTGAAGCATAGATTTGTGGAAAGTTCCGATTCATCGGTCACATCATGGGCAAAGAGAAAGGGGATGAAGTGCAGCTACAGCGTTCACCAATCAAAGAAATAAAGTAATACGTGCCATTATTCCTTCCCTGCCAGGAGCTATTTTCACTTCCGAACGCTCAAATGGTGGTCGCCATGCCTCTTTGTCAAAATTGTGGGAAACGTAAGAAACAGAAAGTAAAAACGTAAACGTAAAAAAAAAAGCGAAAGACAACAAGAACGACGTTATGCGTACGCGAATCTTCAACGCATGACTGCCCATGTGCTGACCCTATCTCGAATTCCGCACCATCCTTCTGCAGAATAATTTTCGCCCGCTGGGCGTTTCGCATACGGTCACGCAGGACGCAGGCCAGCGCAATTCATTTTCACGCTTTTCCTGTTAATCATCGCGTCTTTTTTTTTTTGCCCTTTGTTGTCCGTGCGCTATGTGCGCGCCCTAGATGCTGGACTTCCCTAATCACCAGACGGCAGCAGTTGCGTCCGCGCGCAAAACTGCAGGCAAGGGCAACAGAGCCCGGCGCAAGATGGAGAACGCTGCGCAAACTAGCGGCCTCGCGTCATCAGCAGCGCCCCCTGGTGCACGTTCCTACTCAGTCCGGCGCAGTGAAAGTCTTGAACGGCGGAGTAAACTTTAACGAAATTAGCTAGGCTGTTCGACCGCGTGATTAGATTGACAATTTAGGGCCGCCGTTAGAGGCGTACGTAGAGCATAATGCGCGATGATTTCTTTTCTGATCACTTTGGTTTAGAGCAGATATTAATAATGTATATCGCCCTTTTTTCCACGCCCGTTTACCTCATCCCTTCCTTCGTCTTTCTATTTTGCATTGGTTACCAAGGGAACAGTCTATAGCCGGCTACTCAGTTTCCTCACTAAATTTTCTATCACCTTATCGGTAACGAACTAGTTAGAAGTCGACAACTTCCAGAGAAGAAGGTTTTTTCTTCTACTAGGTCAGCCATTCTTCTCAGGCTGGAATGCACTAAGCTGTAATTGTGTTCTTGCGATAAATGAACTCCGCTCTACTGTTAATGGCGATCTTTTAAAATTATTTTTACGGCTTTTTTATCGCCGTTCAAAATAGGGAAGTGGGCCATCGGTATAACGTTTTATGCCACGTACTAAATGGTTCACGTATGAATTACGAGGAATGATTTGTACAGTCTGGACAGGAGCCACGTCGTGTGATTATATACATTTTCCAATATTATTCACTGGAGCATTGACCACCTTACTGAAACAGAGGAAGCAGACTTTATACAGGCGTCGATTGGCACAAATTGACCTTTTAATTATATTACGAATAACAAGAAATTAATATGAGGATCACAGGCTGTCAGTTTAGTGAATTTTTCATCAATGTCAGCAGCGCGTGTCATTACGAGGAAAGAGCACAGAGGGACACACGGGCCAAATAAGCTCTTGTATGTCCTTTGTGTTCCCTTGCGCTGTGTCCTCGTTCTGATAGGCTCTGCTGAGATGGATACAGTAAATTAATTAATCCATGCAAACATGCCAAAGTTGACCTAAATGTAATGAATGGTCACAAGGGTTGAATATATATACCCAAGGAAGTCATTTCAAAACTAAACACAATTACCTCTCATACAATAAAAGTGACAATGTCGGGTGGTGTGCTCAGTGATACGGGGATCATGCCATAATATAAGTGCTTTAGTAACGGCCCATGTAAACAATGGCAGAGTTGACACTTATAATAGCATTTCCAAAGATGGCCCTCTGTAGGCCCAAATACATGTTGCTTCAAAACAAGGTTCGATTGTGGATTTCACTTGTGGTTTTGAAGAAGTGGTGCAATTGTGATAGATATTAGCACAAATATATTTCATACAATTGTGGCCACTGCAATAAATATTCCAGTGCCTCGCTGATGTTTAGTGCAATTACTTTCAGTATGCACGGGACGAGATTGAACCTTCGCATATTTGTAATGTTTCAGTCTAAATAGACACGTCATTCTTTGTGTAAGTACAACGGCGTTCCAAGAAAGCAAATACCACCCCGGAGACTGAAATTAAGGCATACATAATGACAATATTTGGGTGAGCAAGAAACTGTAAAAGTAATTTGAATCCTAACTCAAACGAAAGCAAATAGTTCTTATATGCGATTCTGTTTGGAAGAACTTCGTGCAGTGGAGCGTACGGATGCTTGCGCACTTATGAGATATCAGTTATAAAGAACAAGAAGCAGGAGACACATTAGCTATTTCCAATTCAGGAAGCAGTTTTTGGGACGCCTGTTTGTAAAAGAAAATTGTATGTAGCATGCACCACCATTCAATAAAGAATTTACGAAAAACTGAAGATACAAAGTGGTATAAGTACGTTATTACTACTGCGGGATGCTATTTTATGGGCAAGCTCATGTTGGCTATCCTTTAGAAAATTCGTTATATCGTTTAATTCATTTTGTGCTAGAGTAATGAAACATACTTGAAACCGTTTCTTTTTCGAAGAATTAGAGTGTATATATAGTCATAATTTTATCATGCAGGCAAGTGCATTTCTTGCAGCCGATTTTGGCGTGAACTCAATGGAGTTTCGAAAATTTTGAGATGACAGGATAGCCCTAGAAAACAATATTTCGGCAGTGCTCCTATATCTAAAGCGCTGACGAATCAGAAGATTGTTCCTTGTGCTAAGGTGTTAAGCATCTTTCTTTTTCTAAAGAACTGCTAAACGTCTACTCGAAGAGGTGGTACTACTCTGCGCGGGATGCAGTCAAAAGAAAGTTTCTTTAGCCGACTTACCAAAGTGATTGTTTTACATAGCTTTATTCATATTATGTGAACGCTCTGCGCGTACAATCAGCAAGCGACCTCCAGTGGCAACATTGTCTTTTATGGTCTGGCGATAAACATTTATATATTATTCCTGCATGAGGTCACCTAACTTTGATTTATGCATTTGAACTCCAGAACGCAAAACGAATTCTTTTTGTGGTATGGTAAGTATAGAGCAAGGAGTGAATGATATTTAACACATTAAGCTAATAGCAAGTTTGAGAAAGAGAATTGAGCTGTAGGGGAGCTTTTTGTGCTATTTGACCAAAAATACCGAACCGCGGTCTAGGGAAAGAGCACGATCTAGCGACATAGTTTAGGCGTAAAATTTGTCATTTGCATGCCATTTTATGCATTCAATTTTGCGTCATAATGCAATTATTTCATCGTAAAATAATTACCAGCCTAATATATCACCTCAGTTCAGTTCAGTTCAGTCGTTCAGTCGTGTCCGACTCTTCGTGACCCTATGGACCATATCACGCCACGCTTTCCGGTCTCTCACTATCTTCCTAACATCACACAACTTCATCTGCAGCGCCTCGAGGATGCCATCTAACCATCGCGTTCGCTCTCTACCCCTTCTCCGGTAACCCTCAACCTTTCCCAAGATCAAATCTTTCTCCAGCTACTCCTCTCTTCTCATCAGATGACCAAAGTAGCTGAGCTTTAACTTTAGAATTTGACCCTCCAATGAGCAGTCAGGGTTTATGGTCGACAATATCGATTGATTTGATCTTCTGGCATTCCAAGGAACTCTCAAGAGCATCCGCCAGCACCACAATTCAAACGCGTCAATTCTTCGGCGGTCACAGTCCAACTCTCACATCCATACATCACAACTGGAAAGACCATAGCACGAGTTATATGTATCTTGGTTGGCAGTCTAATGTCTCTGCTATTTACTAGGCGATCAAGGCTAGCCACGGCTCTCTTTCCCAGAAGCAGGTGTCTCCTAATTGCATGGCTGCAGTCTCCTATCACATCACCCATTAAGTTTCTAATCTATTACAGAAAAGAAACGTCCTCCCCAGTGTAAGGCAGCTCTTGCCAACTTCTTTTGGCTAATAAATGCTTTGTCCTTACCTTGCAAAGCAAGCACGGTGTTGACGATTGCAGAAAGCGTGAAAAAACCCCAGGCTTTGCGTGCATATTACACAATACAGCGGGCAATAATTGTAGTAATATTTTCTCTCAGAGAGAAATCAAAACTGCAGAACAAGGATGAAAATCCTTATGCACACGGTAAAAGCATATTCAGTAATATGTATTCCTGCACGTTTTGCACGAAAAATTTCTCAATGTGGTTGCAGTTAGAAAATATACAATTAATCATTTGCGCTGTTCGTTAGAATAACAGAATTATTTCTTCAATACATAACACCACATAAATGTTAGGAGACCTGCATAACGAATAACTGATTGCGCTCGCTCATTAGGCGCTAACTTCATTGTCAGCATAGAGTGATGGACAAAGTTTTGGAAATTCTCGCCACAATATTCTCACAAACATATGTCTCCTAGGTTTCCCCGGTAGTGCAGCACTACGTAAAGCATTAATTTCTGGCCACCCCAGGCGACGCCTTCAAATGTATTTCTATGTTATTTATTTGTTTTTTTTTGTGATCTAATAATGAGAAATTTTTTGGCATTTCAATAGCATTTGTGGTTTCACAACCTCATCGCTCTTATCGGCCATTTCTATGAATAATTAGTTTTAATGTTCAGGGCTTTCCACTCAGACATGCACGCCTCCACTGTCTCTCTCACCTTTGTCGAGCACTGCATACTTTGAAGAAGGCATTAAAAACACGGCATATCATTTCAAACAGCAGTAGTACGCAGCAAAATATGCTTCCTTCATGGAAGCCAGGAAGTTAATGAAAATATCGTAAAGAAAGGATTGATAGAGAAACTTAAGACCACTTGCGCAAAAGGGTGCGAAAGTATCTCTCTTTGAAGGCCAAAGTTTCGTTGCAGATGTTTTAAATCATTAAGTATCGTTCTTAAAATGAGTTTCGCTGTTCACTATACACCAAAGCGGAGTTATGTGGACCTTGTAGCTGCAAACGAGACTTGAGTTTTCCAGTTTGCACAGCCTGGTTATAAGGCGCTCAAGAAGTGCATTCGAGGTTTCAGCTAGGTTTTCATACAATTTGGCGCAATAAATCCTGGCGCCGAGACCCGTCATTCACGATCCCTGTGTAGGCGCAGCCACCGCACTCGCCCGTTGCATTCGACCATTATTATCACTGTAACGTAAGTACGCATCCCAAACGTACGTTGGTAAGCTATACGTAACAAAGTGTGCATACTAGGCGCTCCTCAAACACGCTAAACGAAATAGATTACAGAGTAATGCCTTAGCGAAGAACAACAACCATGTATGGCCTAGGCGTTGCTTTCCCGCCTCAAGAGAAGAAAGTCTTGGTTCGAACAGCACTGTCAACCGATTTACTTTAAAGCATCGGTTCTATATTCCGGTCGTTCCACTAGCCATTTTTGTATCACTGCCATTGGTTGTTACCAACGCAAACATCAACGCCAGACGAATTTTAGCGCAATAGGGCGATAATGTTTTCGCTTTAATACTAGCTCCTTAAAGTATCGATACTTCGCTGTTGTGAAGAAACTGAACATTATACTAGCTGCACTGCCATCACTCATAAAGAAAGCCTGTTTGATCCCTAGTGAAAAAATTGTATGAAGCAATAACCTTCCTTTTTCTACACAATCTCACTCAATTCACATTAGAAATCACATACAAGTTGTCCATAATTGCATAAGATCTCATAATGTCTTGCACATTATCATAAATTATGTAAGATATTTTATTATAATGACGTGCACAGCATGAGAGTCTATGAGACTTGAGATTGTGAAGGTTATTGCCCCGTAGAACTTTTGTTTCGTAATGGCCCCTCTCACAGTGTAGTCTAATCAATGAATTTGGCAGGAACTACATGGTGCATTCTTTATGGCAAGGCATATAGAGCCATGTGGTTTCAAAGGCGCTATTTGAAACGCTTTGCTGCCAAAAACAAAATGCTATTTCTAAAACTGGCGTAGAAGGTAAATAAACAAGTGGTTGTGAAATGCTTCGGCGTATACAATGATCCATGGTCGAGTTATTCTGTAGACGTTCTGGCCATTGCGGAAAGTTAGAAACGATATTCTGCGACGTGCTCAGTGGCGTCGCCGATGCGTATCTATATTTTTGTTTCTTTCTTGCAAACATGCAGAGGGAGTGTGTGTGAACAGTCTTTTAGTGAGTGTTGGTAATGCGACTGTAACTGGAAGCTGCTTCGATACGCTTGCGTGGCTTGCCATAGGAGCATTTATAAAGAGACGCTTGCTTTTGCTGCCTGGAAAAGACAAACGGGTAAAAGAAGTGTCAAATAAAGAAAGGGAGAAAAAAGGTTTCGTGATAGCCAACGACGTGCTAGCAGCGGCTAACCTCGAGGCATCTGTCAGTCGTGGAGCAAACACTGCACTGTTTGCAGAGCGAGCGCCGCTGATGGAATTCCGTGCCAGCGAGCGCGGCATCTTCTTTAAACTCGAGAATGCTTGGGGTGGAACACACACAAGCGTGCTGCTCCATTGTTTTCTTAGGAGCGAAGAGGCGGTACCGGGTAAGTGACGCGCGCTCGTTGCCATCTGTATGGAGGTCACGCTTCTTGAGAAGATTCGTGTCGTGAGTTCGAGATGCACAAAACAGCGTGCTGCTTTTCATTGCTATGCCGAAACACTGCAGTGAACTTCCAGCTTTTGTGTTCGCTTCCAGTTCTTTTAAGTATTGTTTGAGACATATCAGCTATTAAAGGATTAAAAACCGAGCCTTAATGATGCAGTGATGAAAAGTATTTCAGAAACAATTCTATTATGGAACAGTGCTTGAATATCTTTTTATATTTTCTTTTCCCTTGAAAAATGTGCGATACTGTACTTGTGTGTATACATCTTTACGTTGTTAAAAAAATGCACACGAATAGTTCGATTTTGCGAGGAGATCGCATTCTGACAAAGTTCGAAGCATGCCGCCACAACGCGGAAAATATGTTTTGCACTCTAGAGAATATAGACGCACTGTCGTCCCAGCACTGAAATAAATGGGAAATTTGCCGTTTACAATTTTCCACTCAGCCTTACATTAGCTGGCGGAAATGTCCTTCTTAATGCGCCGCAGTTCTCGTCAGGTTTGCACTTTGATCAGAATGAAGATGTTAGGCTACTTTAAGAAAACGGAACGCCGACAACAGCACCTTCGGCTCTCATGAATTCGTGAGAAGGCACCTTGAAAGGAATCATTTGGAAGATCACACGCCTGTATCAATAACAAGGCACCTAAATAAAGTTTTCCAAAAGTGGATATTATGTGATTTCCCGCTTTTCTATATATTTATAAAAGAAATAATGGTCGAAATCTTCATTAAAGTTTCGCTATCAATAGGAAAGAAATTGCACGCAAATTACACGAATTAAACATAGAAGAGTTAAAGAATGCTAGAATATTAGGTTAACGCATGGCGTCATATATTAAACAAGCCTATTATCTTAGTTTATATCGTAAAACTTCAGGAATTATTAACGCCGCAAATTCGGAAACTCCCCTTTATGATCAAGGGTCACAGGTCCCCGGCATGACAGGAACGAAGAGTCTCGCATGCAAAAAAGAACGAAAATGCACGACACACTGCATTTGTTGCTTCTTAAGTCTTCCACCGCTGGAGTAACCAGAGCCTGACTATTTTAGCGTGGCTTGAGCGCCTGGTTACGCGTACGATTTTTGTGATTTCTTCTTTCACACAAAGTCCAGCTGTGAAAGTTTACCCTCCCCTGAGGAGACCTCTATAAATATTCATCGGCGCTGGGCTTTCACATTCCAGTCACTCTACTTTCGCCTCTCCTCTTTCACCCTAACTTACAATGATAATGATGCACAGGCTGTCATTTTCAGGCGTTCTTTACATCCTTCAATATGATGTTGTTGTTTTTTTTTTGTTTTTACTCACTCATTTTCTCTTTCCTTTCCTGCAGCATCTGAGAGCGCACCATAATGTGCACGCTACTTTTGGATTCATTAGCGCCGCAGGTCGATATTTTCCATTTGAATGGAAAGCACTGAAGATGAGAGCACCGAATTTCGCCCTTCACTCAAACTCAGGGAAGCTTTTTTTTTTTTTGTTCGTGCAATGACACAGCTTGCAGCTTACATCACTGCAAGTCCTTGATGACAGCTGGCCGCGTCTGTTGTGGTAGCGCAACGTTTGAATATACGACGACAATATCAGCATAATTATTGGAATTCGCTGAAAGCGACCAACTATTCTATACTTTGATAAGGCTACTTTCTACCGCCCCTATTAAACAAAGCCGGCCACCATATGGACGGGCACTGACCAAGGTGTCATGCATACTTGGCAGGTTATTCTTAAAAACATAGATACAACACACACCATACTCTTTCACAGCTGTTCTTGAAATACTTTCCCTTTATTTTGCTTTCGGTTGCAAGTAAATAAACAAGAAAGAGGTATGAACCTATACACCCTGCTCGTATGGTGTTACTTTCTATGTAGGATTCCCAACGCGAACTCAAATATTTTCACAACAAATTACTAGCCCTGTTTCCGACCAGAATAGTAAGCCACAGATGGCTTGAGCGCCGAGTCGCATATTTCTTTTCATTTCTTTTTTTTCCCGATTGAAAATATTCACTAATACATGTTTCAATGCATGCTTTTGTACATTAAAACTTAGCAATGCCTTTCCTGTGCCGCTATATGGCATCGTCTTCCGAACAGTAAGGCGCAATCACTTCCTTGCACAACTCCTTCCCACTTCGAGTGGGGCAACGTCTATTTCATGAGGGGACAGGAAGGGAGGGGGGGGGGGGGGGGGGGTCAGCAATCTCATTACAAGCAGGATTCCTTCATTTAAGCGGAGTGTATAGAGTCTGGGTGTTTTTTTACGCTGTAAGCCTCCTCAGGCTGTTATATTTGGACAGGTCTTCGTTGTAGTCACGAATGTGAGCGGAAAATCCCCATGCTACAAGTTACGTAACGTGTTGCGTAAACAGCTTTACGTAAAGCCATCGCAACCACCTCGCTTATTTACGAGGGGCATTTTTCAGCGCGGAAAGAGAAAAAAAAAATTACCGCTCCGTAACGCGGGTTTTACATTTATTGAACCTAAAAAGGAGAGGTCTTTAATCTTGGCGCTCAGCTTTACAGGCTAGAACAAAAATGCTCAGCGCTGTACAGTATTGGGTTTAGTAAAGCGGGAGACTTGCTCTCTATAAAGCTTCCACAGTCCATCGTGAGGTGAACGCGTATGCGATGCCACTACTCACGGTCAGGTAGTCACATTTTCGCATTCATTTGTTAGCGTCAGCATCAAGGCCAGTGTCAACGTATGGTCTCTCCACACCAAGCGTTTCACCCCTACTGTAGAAATGTGAGCCTTTGTCCTGAGGATTTTCCTGTGTGTTCCGCGGACAAAAGGCCGGTGATGACCGTTCCTCTGGCGCGTTTCATAGTAATCCGTTCTCGGAGGTCTTGAATATAAAACCCTCTTTAGATGCACGTGGAAGCCTTGAAGTAATTCGACCTTAGTTGAGCGAGATTGTACGGTAGCCTTAGCTCTTTACAGATCGAGCTGTCACAAAATTTATCTTCTTAAACAGGGAAATCCAAGCATGGTTTTTTCCACTACATAAAGTTTACATTAATGTTATTACGGTAGGCGTTCGCAACACTAGCGAGGAAATGGCACTCTTTTCTTTTCTATATTAGACAGGTACGTTAAAGACCTATTCCAAAGTAAACCTTATTGATTTCTCCAACTCTATAATGGAAGCGAGCCGCCATTGAGGAGATCTTGGAAATAACAAAGCGTGTCTCCCGACGATGTCGCTTACTCTTTCGCGGAAGTAATAAATAAGCTGCGTTTGGTAACCCCCGTTAACAAACGGTGTACAAGAGAACAGATATATCCTCGTTAACTCAGGCAGTACTTCTTGAGAGTAGCATGACCTATAAAAAGATAACGAGCTACTGGTATTGGCAAGGTGCCTACAATAATGAAATATATTACAGGGACTACAAAGACCGGAAGCAAAAATATCAGATAGTATTAATAGTGTCATTGAGAAGACTTTGATAAACCTAATCTGTAAGCAAATTGCATTAACGCAAACCAGCATGGAATATATTTCAGCTAGATTTATTAAGAAATTACGCCGATGTTTTCACGTTTATCGATTGGCATATACTTTTTGGCTTCTATGCTGAAATTAGTTTCGAGTATATAATTAACACTTTACAATGTGCACCTGTGCTTTGAGGCACATGTAATTTAGTTGGCAATAATATAGAGTATAGGAGGTTTGCTCCTAAACACTCTCCCGGGGATCAGTACACATCTCGAGTGTTCCTTATTTTTGCAGGTGACGCAAAATCTCGCCGAAACCGTTTCAGAACTTTGGTATGCTATTAGGGCTTCCAGGGGCCCTATAACAGGGCCCATAAAATTCATAGGATTTTGTAAATTTGACAAAAGTTGTAATTGTTCAGTATGCATTCTCAAGACGTGAATAACTTAGATTAGCGGTGAAAAGGTATACGTCACTATATAGGCAGTGTGCGCGTATTGCTCTATTTCCTTTGAGCGTTTAACTGTTTGATTATTGTTAAGTTTCATCAAAGATCGGCGACAATCCTTTTTCAAAAGAATAATTGCAGTACACAGAATGCTAACGAAAAGAAAGCCGGGAGTATGAGCAAGAACATTCAGTCGCGTTTTGAGTATACAGGTCAGTCGCATGAGAGCTTCCCAACACACTGCCGCTCAACATCGTTTTGCTCGACTTACTCTGCCTAATAAAAGCAGAGTCTTGTTTATTCTTGATACGACTGTATCTGGGACAGATGGCAATATTTTCCCACTTCAAGTAGAATTTCTAACGTTTTGTAATCGCTTATTCTTTGATTTGACCGGTTATGTAATTGAAGGCACTCTGGTGTCAAACGTTATCATCCATTCGGGATCGCACAGTCGGAAACTTGTATGATAAACTGAAATGAACTAGGCAGAAAGCCTAAATATTGCAATCTATGATACTGACCAAATTAGATGTAAAAGTAAGAATCAGTCAGGCAGCGAATGGACAGATGGGAACTTTGCTTATATAAACAGATACCTAATATGGAAATATCAAGGTCGTTTTAATATATCACTCCTAATGAAAAGCTGCCAACTGGTACTTTAGACGAATAAGCGATCAAATACTCCTACTTTGTGTGAAATAGGACAAAACGAACTTTTTCAGGGCCTCGTTAAAAGCAGTCGGAGTGTGCTGCGTATATAAGACTGCACCTTGTGGGAAAAAAGAAACCGAAAATAAGGTCACTCGATAGTGAATACCCCAAATTATACCAATCTTCAAATCCTGGATCCCTGTCGGCTTAATATAGCGTAGCCCCAAAGCCCGGTCTCAAATTAAGTCACCCGCATGGCCTCTGTAACGCCTGTCGTAAAATAGCGTGGAGTAGAGCGGGCTATGGTCATCACGGTTGTGTGCCAACTTGAACTGAAAACGAGAAAATGAGAAGAAAACGAGAAACAAGGAGGACAACGATGCAGGAATTGGGAGCTACTGCTCCCTTCTTCTGTCACTCTGTACCTGAAGGCAGTGCCCCGGAACTACGACAGTGCACCCTTTTCTTTGCTGCGCACTATTTTTCCACCACGTCCACGGTATACCGATGGACAAGGTAAATCAATGTTTCTTGACATTCGTGAGTTTATGATATATAAACTTCCACTTCAGACCACATAAGTAATGACTTTTGGTCGTAGAGTCGTAGCCGTTGAACATGATGAGCAGATAATTTGTATGTTACCTTCCCCCTTCGGAATATAAAAAAAAAAATTCAGCGAAAGCCTACAGTGTTAAGAAATTTTGAAGTAGCCTGAAGGTCTGCATGTTTGAGGAAACATGCGTATGTTATATTAAACGATGATTACGGTGTGTTCTTAAAGAGCACGAGATAGAGGCTTTCAAGTCTGGGTGTTTTTCTCATAAGCGGATGAAAACGTGCACTTTAAAAGCGCACAATTAATTAGATATGCTCCAACTGATTGCCGAAAAAAACCGCAGAACACTGTGTACATCTCAATTTCCTTTTAGACGATTTTGTATTCTTAATAATTCACACTAAAACTTCAGTTTCAATATTCATAACCGGAAGAGGAGATTCTGCGAATGCGTTAAAACAATTCACAACATTCCCCTTCTGGAACTCAGAAACCAATACCACGCAAAACTTTGCTTAGTACGATGGTGAATCTTCTTTCAAAGATGGCCATCACATGAACATACCGAGTTTAACTGCCGCTGAATGTCTACAGGCGAACCACGGCTAAAAACACAGTTTGAAGGACATGCCGTAACTCGATAAATTCAAACACAAAATTTGTCGCTGCCACTTTATTCTTTTCTTGATCCGGTGTTCAACGCTTTCGACGGCACTCTGGTCTCCCACCTCCTTTGATCCAAACCATTAGCTCTCGCTTTCTATTTTTCATTGATATCCAAAAAGAGACCGGTACGCACAAAGAAAAAAAAGAGGGATAAGACCAAGAAGAAGACCGACACTGGAAAAGTGCAAAAAACCTGCTCACAGAGAGCGCGGCTAAACACTCGTGTGTCCTCCACATCGGCGGTGAGGGCGGTAAGGCGGGGACTGAGACGGAGGACTGGAAGGTCTTGTTGGCAGAGGCCAACTCTTGAGCACCTTGAGAAAGCGCGGATGTCGAGACGGGCGCGGATCGAACCCCCGCAATCTGATCTCGTCAAGCGGACCGGAAAAGCAAGCGGGAAGAAGGGGAGAAGAATCTTCGCGCTCCTTGCTTCATGGGGGGGCGGCTACCTCAAATACCCTCACCCTCTCCCTTTTGCTTTCTTCCAGCGGGCGCCTCGCGAGGGCGCAAGCGAAGGAATATAGTCCCTCGCCGGCTCAGTTTGCTGCTGGGGCCAGCACTCCGGCTGTGGCTCTCATCGATCCCGCCACACGGCAGACGGCGCGCGGACCTCTGTTCGTCGGCGCTGCAGCAGCGGCGGCGGCAGTGGAAGAGGCACGTTTCACTCGCGACACGCTCCCGTCCCCACGCGGTGGTGCATCCGGCGAGGCTGTGGCGCGCGCGCACGCGTCGCTTCTCACGTCGTTCCCTGCGCGCCGGCGGTATTCCCAGCTGGGACAGTGTGCCGTGACCCGGGTCCGTGGCGGCGGCTGACCCTGAGCGTATCGTAGGACACCATGGTGCGGACCGCTCGTCGCGTTTCTGGACGGGATGCCACCGCACTGGGCTCGTCCCTGGTGTTCTGCGCTGTGCGCGTTCTGCTCGGTGCTGTGCTCGTGCAAACTCGGATACAGGGACCGGCCAACAAGGAGCAGCCTTACGGTGCGTAACCTGCGCGTCTCACTCCTTTCTTGAGTTAATAGTTGTTGCGGCTTAATGCTGAAAAGGGAGATTTTACCTGCAAATTGCGCCGAAGCGCCAGGGGAAAAGTCGAAACCCAGTTTACTTTTTTTTTGTTGTGGTTCAAAAACGTTCTCATTGCACTTCTCTGTCTGAATGGCTGAATATTTTACAAATATTTTCATGTGCTTTCGTTCTCTTGCTGTCATCTTATGCACCGAATTTTATCACTTCCAAAATCTTTGATATGCTTTAAGTGGGAAGAACGAATTGAAATTATCTTGTGTGCTTGCATCTGCAGGCCATAGAGCGCACTTTCTATTTCGCGGCACCTGAACAGCGTCGAGAGAGATTGGGATTGGCAGTGTGTTCGCACCTTGTACTCTCTACGGCACCCTTGCGCGTAACTGTTTGAATTCCACATAACCAAAAAAAATCACTGCAATTGTTCTTCCTTAATTTACGCATAGCACAGCGCAAGGCACAAGGAAGAAATACTAGCACATAAAGTTAGAAATATACGTGAGCCTGATAACAAAATGTATACGACAGAAAACCACAAGCAACAATATATCCGTATACAAAAGCATGCATTGAATATAGTTGCTGTACAAGAGAAACTTCATTTCATAGTCAGCGATCGTCCATCTCTCATGGTTTCATGCTGGCTTTTTTTCTACATGAAGCTTTGTTTCACAATGCAGTAGAATCGATTCTTGATGGAACAGCGCAAAACATCGGGACAAGAGACAAGCGCTGTCTCTCTTGTCTCTTGTCCCGATGTTTTGCGCTGTTCCATCAAGAATGAATAACCAACATGCTCAAGCTGCTGTCCTAGTAGAATCGAACCAGGCAGCGCGCTATTGCTGCGACGATATGCCCCGACGAACAATCCGCCAATATAAAATAGCCGGATAATTTATTTATTTATTTATTTATTTATTTATTTATTGTTTTGCGCTGAGAACCTAGCTCGCCAGCCTGTCTGGCGGGAGGGCGGCAAGTCTGTGCATGACAACCGTGAGAACTGTAATTCGACAGATCAGGATGATTTCGGCTAAACATGTGTGTATGTGTGTGTGTGGGGGGGGGGGGGGGGGTCCTACATGTGGGCTTGAGGCATCGATTATATTATTCATGCTTGTGTTTACAGTTCTTGTATATGTGAGAAAAATAAGTTGGTACTGATCTAAGCGCCGACATCTTGGTGGATTCTTCTGTCCTGGGAGGGAATACCTTCCGGACATGCCTGAAAGCAAACCGGCCGATGTTGAAGGCGGATTGTGCGAAGCACAAAATATTTCAGGTCTAAGATGTCTTCCTCCTCTCTCTCTTTTTTTTATTCCGAATAAAACTTTATTATAAGTAGAGAAGCTGAAATTATTTTTCGACCATCCTAGTAGGCCTAAGTTCCTTAGAGAGATATGTGCGAGACGTAGTCGTCTTTCTACAACATGCATGTCTACCTGATGAGTTTTTGCAGGCATTCTTTCAATAAGAAAGTCCACGCAACATCTTCATTATATCTTAACACGCATCAACAACAAAACTTAATAATACGCAGAAATAACCCTGTGCAAACTTTCACAACTGCTGCGTTGAAGTCGATCATGCGTGGACGTCGAACTTCTTTCTTGCAGCTTTTTCCTACTTTACAGCATGGACGGTATTCCGAAATTGCTTTTTGGCTTATTGTTTTATACTCATATCTCACAAATACAGAAATACCTGGAATTTGTATTCTACTGTTCATATATGCTCATTGTTGTTATATTGCTCTACAGGTGTAACTATGACGAGAAACAAGGCCGATGTGTCAGCAGAACATTGCCTGCACCTGGAGCATGCGCCGCTCATCATACACAATCATCCACGTTCTGGAGATAAGCCAGTAATCTACCGCCTCTGCGAAAGGAAGCAGTTATTTCTGAATGAAGGAGATGGAAGCGGCGCTGATACAATTATCCGCTTGCATACTGATGAGATACGCTTCAAACATTTTCGCCACCTTTTCCTTGCCTTTACCAACAATACTAACATAAAAACACCAGGTAGCATCCACCTTTTTTGACCGAGCTAGATTTGCTCCGTCAGTAGAGATCAGGGAGCTCTGGTGCTCGCGTAGTCTTTCATTAATACACCGGCCTGTTTGGCCGATGTAGACTTTTTCACAGGTCGGAATCTTGTAAACCACACGGGTGACACATGTGACGTAGAAGTTTTCATGCTTCGTCGTACAAACAGGACGACAAATTCCGCCACGCAGAACACGCAAGCAAAGGCTTGAAAGTTTGCAGGGTGTTGAAAAGACGACATTGCCGCCCTGCCTCAAAGTAACTTTTTGTGTTGTGGGATACCCTATGCACATAAGGCATTACTTCACACTTTTTCCTTTCAGCTGAAAATGGTATCAGTCTTTTTATCATCTAGTTGCCTTATCGTTTGCAGCAACGTTTCTGCCACCGCGTAAAAAAGCGGTTTTGGAAAGCCGGCAGCCACTAAGTGTTCAAACTGATTATCGAAACTGGACTTTGTGCTTTGGTGGCAACACCTTTGCAGTACATTCCGAAAGCAGTTCATAGCTATGCCTCTCTTGACAACTTTTGAGCGAGCGGACTATTACGGTAACAAGGCCTTTTTACTTCTAGGTAGGAAGCACCAGTATACATGGCCATTGTCGCGAAAGGTTATTTGGAGTTTTAAAATTCTAATCGAATGGTTAGTGTGGAGTTATACGTAATCGAAAGAGTATTTGAGCAAGCTTTCAAAGCGGTCAAGACCTGGTCTACAACCACATGCAAATAGTCATTCGGCGAAAGATTTAAAATAATCAAGAAATTGTCAACATATCTAAATACTTTGCACACACGTTTGTCAAGAAAAAAGCCTTGAAGTATGTCGCCAACCTTTGCTAAAAATATCTCGCACAATACTGGTGCTGTGCTAGCCCCAATACAGATTCCTCTTTTTTTTTGTATGAACAAAGCATCCTTAAAATATACAATGGTGGATGAAAGATAGACTGTTAGCAATTCTAAGAACACATCCACCGAAATACCGCATGCATTTTGGAAGGGTGTTTGTGTATGCTTTGGAGGGTGAGCGGCGTATGCCCTGCTACATTTCCTGGGAGACTGATCTGTTTTCAATAAAGCACAGTTAGTCCTGTCGATATGTGTGCCTAGTCTTCTTCTTTGTCCTTCGCCTTCTGACTGGTTTTTTCAAGTTCATAAGAGGGACTGAGATTTTCACAATGACGTCGACGCAGATATAAAGTGGGCTTTCGCTTCTAAAACGTTTACCGTGAAGATAGCACCTTAAGCCTTGACTGTCATATACCCAAGAACAGGGAATCCGCAAATTATACAAGAAAAAGAATAGATAGTCTCTTAGATCTCTTTTAAGAGGAGAACGGCGAATGCCTACTATTCTTCTCCAGTCAGTTGCAGTCATTCCAAGTCGTCGTTTGACATATTGGTTGTTGCATAGTCATTTTATGATCATTTTATTAGACATCATCGTTATTCATTACCTCTACCGATATCTGTCGTGTAACGTTTGTTCAATACCAATCACCATCGATAGTTTTCATTCCTAATTTCCCTCCTTATACATCCGTTACTAGCAAGAGACACATCAGCGCACAGATCCGATGCACATATACGACGCACAGATCCCGATCGCAAGTCTCACGCACAACTCTCCGTCCCATGGAGCCTAGAAAGGTTTTGGCCTTAAAGAACTGCTTTTCAGCAATCGCGTGAATATAGTGTTCCTTTTTTCGAGCCGTATCGTGTGACCAAGAAAGCTGCCCGCGGGAGGGACTGTTATAAAAAGTGAAACAAAAGAATGTAAAAAAAAAAAAGAGACCTCACGAGGAGCGTTGGTCTTAATCCGCTAATTGAATCGCGGTGACCTCTGAGGCAAATCTTAACGCGCGAAAGGGTGGGCCCGGCTTGGCGTTCATTAGCAGATTACGGGGCGCATCTGTGCACTTTCCACGTGTTGAAGGCGGCTGCTCGAGATTATCATACACAGAAACTCAGAGAACAGCGGTGCGCTGGCCGATCGAGATATTTTAGCTAATTCACTTATCATTTTCGTAATTGCGCATTCTGGGCACTTAGAGGAAAACGGATCGAAGCAAGAAGTGGCTGCCAAAAACATGGGGAAGACAAATGCCCCGCCGCTCTGACGGATAGGAAAAAGAAGATTTTGGTAATTACTCGGAGCGAATTTTTTAAGTGATCATGGTTACATGCTACTAAAAGTTACGTTTTGCGTGATATAACTAACATAAAAAAGTGGGCATATTACTGGTGATAAAGAACTATCGCCAATTCTAACAAAAAGAAAGGTCTCACCAAGAGAAGGAGAGTAGCAATTAAATATAAAGAGCGGAAGGAGGACTGGCATATGTGCAGCATCTACTGCTGAATTTGCTACATCGATTTCATCGACTTTGCGTGTAGGGTATAGGTAGAAAAATAATAATTCACTTGCTAAATCTCCCTACGGAGCTTGCCTTTTTTTTTCAGAGGAACTTCTGAAACTTCGAGTATTAATTTCTTAAGTAACATACGAAATGAGCCACAACCTAAAGCTTAGCAGCGCTTAAAAGAGCATTCAAAGTAGTTATGGAGGCACATATTACGAGGGCAAATTGTGCCGTTATGACCCTTCGCATTTAGGTCCCTTGATGTTCAGCAGTATTAGATTTAAAACGTCTTTCCGGGGCCTTTTTATATTCGTATATTTGTAGTAACGTGCACACCTCTTATCTGTCAACTCAACGTAGCCAACCACTGCTGCTTGGTACAACAAGAACAGGAGTTAAACATGGCTTTAAACTGTCTCTTTGCTTCGCAGGGAGAATGATGCTAATACTTCACCTCCACATCAAACGGTACCTTGATGTTTCTAAATTAAGCATTGTTGTATCAGTGGAAGCATCCAAATGAGACTGTTCTCAGCTATAGTGTTTACTTATTTTTTCTTGAACTAGGTCTGTTGCTCCGCTTTCAGCGTTTCCGTAATGAGAGGTTCCGTAACATTCAAGGCATTATTCAGATTTACATCATTGGTTGTTTTCAACTCGTTGAAGTTATCTCTTCAAGGGTCGTTTTTTCTTGCCATGCGCATTCCCCAAGTTTAATATGTGTTGTACTTGGCTTGTTTGTGTCTATGTTTCCTTAGTGTTGAAATATTTTCTGAACCCCGAAATCGCATTTTTCGGCGACCGGCAGCTGCGCCTTGGGCAATATAGGAAGTTAGAAAAAATTCTATCGCTGCCGCAAGCTCGACGCGACAAATGAGACTGCTTCAATAACGCTTTTCCAGTAAAGCCTACGTGTTCGACCTAGCCTGGCTTCTCCAATATAACTCCATTTTCATTTTTTTTTTCAGTTCATTCTTCTCAACTCCATGAGATGCAAGCTTAACGTATCGATCTACGACGCGGTCATTTTATCAATGAACGCTGCAGAGGATCATGTACCCAGTGCTTGCTTAAAATTATATGTGTCGTCTTTTCTTTGAGCAGCTTAATTGAGTCCTAGACCGCAAAAATGTTAAGCTGTGCGGAGTTGGAGCGGATATGTGCTGTCGGCAAGTGTGAAACGAAATTTGATTCACTAAATATTTGAGCCTTGGGACCATTTAGTACATTGGCTATTATAACAAATTACCTCGAAGCGAGAATGAAATAATAGGCCGTATCCAAGTATAAGAATACATGCCTTTCACGATTTTCTATTCCTCGGAATAGAACCATTGTAATGGTGGAGAGTTGGCGCGCAGTTTGCACAAGCCGGTACTTCCGCACTGTAGTGTAGTACATATAGACCGTAGTATATATAGTGCAATACTAATGTACACTATGTCTACGGCTCAGTACAGTCCGCTATATCTATACCATTAGGCACCACTTTACCGCACTGACTCAGTGGTTAAAGCGCTCGATTGCCGATTCTAAGGACACTGTTTCGATCGCAGCTGCACGGCCCATTTTCAGGGCTGGGTGACGTCAGTGCACGTTAGACAACGCCAGGTAGTTGAAATTTCCTTAGCCCTCCACTACATGCGCTCCGTTTAGCCCGAGCAGCTTTCAAAGCACCTTGAGGTATTTCTGAAGTCCACCAGAGCAAATTCTCTGCCGCTTTGTTGAAGTACGCTAATTTATTTCCTTACAGTTCTGGAGTCTTGTTGCCTTCCTTATTTCCTCGAGATGGACCTTCCATTAGCAGGTTGTTGTTTTATTCCGAACACACCACTTTTAGGGCACGTTTTCACTAATATTCGAGAAGGGCGCGTTATGGTGTTGTGTTATTTTCACTAGATGGCGGCAGTAATCCGCGTCGTTGTTATTAGGATTGCAATGTGTTGAGATAGTCCTTTAGCAAGCCAACACACGAGTAATGAGGTGTCTCAGGCGCTACAACAGCGTTTTGTTCCGCAAAAGGCTTATTGGGTAGTCAAAAGTAGGTGAACTGAGAGGGCGACTGGTGTAGCAGCGATGACCCCAATGGTTGCGGAAAAAAATTCGATGGTTTTACCTCATAAATTTATTGGGGTATTTGTATACCACTATGTATACGTTTCGGCTGTTTCACAGCTGAAACGTCAATAAATTGTTTCACACGTTGGTCTTCATTTTTCACTATATATATATATATATATATATATATATATATATATATATATATATATATATATATATATATATATATATATATATATATATAATGCGTATTTATAGATGAACATCGGAACACCAACTTCCTCCCTACAATTGCAACAGATGTCTAACGCAAAGTTTGCAAGTACCTATCAAAAGTTCGGAAGTTAGTGCTGCACAAAAACAAGTGTAAGAAATGCGACAACGAGCTGAGGAATTATACTCGACATAAGCAATTTACTGAGGATTTGTATAAAGTCGCAGTTAAATTTTAGTGCGCAATTCATTTCGCAAACAAACGTTCTAAGCCACGGAGTTAAACAGTTTTGCTGTTAAGGCGTTAAACTATGTGAAAGAGAGAATGATTTCATTTGCTTTTGGTTGCACCTACGGTTGAACCCATCAGCTTGGTTGAACCCATCAGCTTCGGCCCAAGGATGCGCGCTCCGCGCGAGCCCCATCTCACCCCTGTTCAAAGTTTTCAGCAATTTAAGTTATTGCGAACAGGGAAGAGAAAAACATCCTAAATTATCACACTTAACCCAAGGAAAAGATCTGTAATGAATGCTAGGCAGGGAGCTGTCGTCACCGGCGTCCACCGACAACTTTCCCGGCAGAACGTAGAGAGAATGAGAGAAATATTTTTGCACTGCGAGTCTGATTTTGAAAAAAGTAGAAAGCATCGGCCTCTGCGGGTGCTTGCGCGAGCGTCGCGTGTAAGTGAAATGGAGCAAGGGTTTGTGATTACCGGGTTGCAACGACGGCACTGCTGGGTCGCGCGCACCGCTGCACCCGCAGCCAGCCTGCCGCACAGAGAAGCCGTCCGAACAGTGTCCGCGCCGAGCCCGGCTCATTTGCAAACAGCATCGCTTTGCTCCAAAAGAATCCCCCACTTTCCCTTGCTCTCTCTTTCTCTCGTCTCTCGTCTCCACTTCGTACATCTTTGTCGGACTCGAAGGCGGCGGCGCGGTTCCAAACGACCGCGAGAGCAAGGCGGAAGTCAGCCGGATAGAGCGAGAGAGAGAGGAGAAAGAGAGAGATTAGGCGTTCTTTTATTCTTTTTTTCTAAACTTCGAAATGAAAACTTTGCTGAAAATAGTGCGTGCGGCCCATCGATTTGGCGCGCGTTCCCTACACTGATGGTGGCTTCAGTGTGATGTGGTGGCAGCGAAGAGTTGCGACTGTTCAAAAGTGGCTCAGCTCTCTCGGAGGCCCGACAGAGAGAGAGCGGACGGCGAAAAGAGGCGACGTTCGCGCTCTCTGCTAGGCACTCGCTCAACGTACTCGTGGGAGATATCTCCTCACGTCGGGTCCTGGTCGCGGCTGACTGCAATTAGGACCGTTCCAGAGGGAGAAATAGAGAGAGAGGGCGTGCCGTGGAAGGGAACGGTAGGAGGAGGTTTGGTTGCCTTCGGTCGGATGCGTCTCTTCGGCCGCTGACGACCATTTGTCTTGCGCGGCGAGACCAGTGCTTCCTGCCCTGTCTGTTCTGCGTCACCCTCGCTAGAATGCTGCCCTTTTGAAAAACTCTATCGTTGCTCTTCTTTTTTTCGCTTAATAGCATTTACTTCAAGAGGTCATCGGTAACAATTTTGTACCACTTTCTTCGTTTTCTTCTCGCGCTCGTTCAGAGCCGGCCTTGCAAATCGAGGCCGTTGCCTGCTAATGTGAACCGAATAACGAATGAAAGTTTGTTTTGTTGAAACAACTGTTCTCGGGGCTCTTCTCTCCCCTTTCCCTGCTTCCCTCTTCCTCCGTCCCCTTTTCTCCGTCAAAGTTCGCGGTGATAATGTGCTCACTAAGCGCTCTTTCTGACCCGCTCCTTTCTTCACTGGACCTAAGTATTCTTGCTGCACTCTGAGTGATTATTAATTGAATTCCACTGCCTCGCAGACAGTTTACGCAAGGCTATGACTGTTTTCTTTTCCTCGTGTTGTTTGCGAAAACTGTTGCGGCCCTATAGGTTCCCTAATGTTTAGCACATTACACATTACTTACTGGCGCCATCCAGCTACGCCGCCAAATTACGAAAAAGACAGCCTAGTCTTAACACGATTGTTTGCAGAATACCGTCTCGAGAGCTGCTTGTATAACCAAAGTGTTGCTACATATTGAGCAGGCTTGTAAGTATTATCTTTACTTCTTTTTTCTTTCCACACAAATTTATTTACGACCAAACTGCAAATGCGAAACCTTTGGCGGGGGGTGCTTAAGAGATAAGGTGCTTAACCATTTTTTTAGAACCATTTAATTTGCATTCAATGCGATCAGTCTCACAGGAACTTCATCTCGAAAACACACTGATTGCAACATTCATGCCCTTTGGGGCGTCTTACAAGAATCTATCTTACGTTTATTGGAAAATCAGCACTAGAATTTCTGTTGTGACACATAAAACTTGTTACATTTTGGAATGTCAAGGTATTCTATAACCATGTGGCATCTGTTTTATTATCACTTTAAGATGTGCTGAAATGTGCTTTGTGAAGTTCTGTGTCATGCAACATTGCATAATGCATATGTGTCATGAGTCTTGACTACAACTTTGAAGCATGACAACGTGTAATGTTTCTTTAGGATTTAACTTAAATTACATTACTTTCTAAAGTGCTAAGCAATGCTAGGTGCCCTCATTAGTTGTAATTTATTCAAACTATTTATTCAAAGTTTGTCCCTGACTCTGCGTTACTCAGTGAAGCGCCGTGAGATGGCACTTGTCACCCTGACTTGAAGTCGGATGTCTTGGTTATGACTGAGACTCATAACTCTCAAGTTGTAATACTTTAGGTTTCATCATTCACGAGTATGCATGTATCCTTGCATGTGCTGTGACATTGTGCACGGGTGTAGGGATATCATCCGTATATCGTGCCTTACACGGTCGTCAACCACTGACGCCAGCTTTCTTCCTAGTGGGACACGTAATTCTTTCGCACTAAACTGAGGATAACGCATGCTACACTACACAAAACATGCTGCCCCGAAATAATAAAGAATAAATCATATATCACATTGCCCGTGCTCAGGGCTGCTCACGATGGCTTGCTTGGTTTATAAAGCGCATGCATTACGTTTACAATACCTGTCTGAAATTACCCGTAATTAGAATGGGGTATCAGGCCATTGCTACCCAGTAAGCATAATAAGGGCGAATATTATTTCTTCATGTTCCTAGTTAACAAGATGCCATTTACTCCCACAATTCTGCTTACAAGAACTTAAATGTGGATGACTTTATTCAGAGGTAATTAACGTGACCTCCGTGACAACCGCCGTTACGATATTCAAGCTCATTGGTCTAAGGATATTGCATTTTTATTCTAACGTTTTCAGACCAAGATGCCGCGTGCAAAAGGAAAAAAAAAAACGTTTCTGGATTGTCAGGATAGGTCATAAAGAAAGGAAGTGTACTACATAAAGCGATAACGAGGACTAATCAAGTTTCGCATTACCACTGCGAATCTGTGGCTCCATTCCTGTGAACCTAAAACTGAAATTGGTGATGACAAAAAGGAAGAAATAGACCCATTCTTTCTGCACCATGCCGATTGCATGTATTTCTTTATAGGCTTGCACCGTGGAACACTCTTTCATGCGCTGTTATTACAACTCAATCCAAAAGTGAATGCATTGCTGAGACAATATAAAGTTTGAATTCATTCTTTTTGTATTTATTGAGCTTAGAAGAAACAATGTTCACAAGCACCATCTCGATGTTCGGTTCGCAAAGTGGAAACCAGCAGCGAAGCATCGCATTTGACAGGGGCTATTTCAAAAATGTGGACAGGTCTTTCACAATTTCGGGGCAACTTGCCCATGGTTCACAGCACAAAACAAATGAAGCACTATTAGGGAACCATTATTTAACTACGAGGGGTCGTGCCAAGCGCTCATATGTTAACTATACTGCTGTTTGCTCCAGCGCGTGCATTGAGGATGTGTTTATCTTAGCTGCTATTGTCTGCGCAATTAAATGGGGCAAATAAGCGAAAACGACATAGAAAGAGAGTTTCTCTAGAAACTTTATAGCGTCTAACAAGATATCAAGCAAGCCGCACGCACTAGTGCATAGCGGTCTGCGGAAACTTGTATTATATGACAATAGATATTAGTGGAAAAATAGAGCCATAAATATAGATTATGTTTACTTTATTCAGTTACTTTTCAATGGATTCAATTGACTACTGCAATCTGTTGCATTTCAAATAAAGTAATACTCATACTAGTCGGTCTGTAATTTTCTAAATAATAATAATAATTATTAATATTAATATTATTATTATTATTACAAAAATCGTGCAAAATATTCTCTATCGTAAAGAAGTTGCGGCCGCTTAAGACACCCGTTGATTGTGCTACATCGCGACACCTACTTGCTCCCATCTTATTCTATCAAATGAACGATCACGAAAGTTTAGCGAACTATGGAAGTAATATTATAAACCCAAATAAAACAACTCGTTCTAAGGTGACGGGTTTCCGAGTACTAATGGCCCATGTCATGAGATCTCTGGAAGTTGTGCTACACTCCCAGCTGACTTGCAAACGACCAGACGTGCGTTGTTATTGGTGACAAAGAGACCGTCGGCCGAAACCCTTTTAGGGTTTGTCCAACAAATCAATGCGAAAAGGTAGACCCATGGGAGGACTTCTGCAGAGCACGCAAAATTTTGGACGTCTGATAGCTGTGCCCAAGAGATGACCAAGAGACGCTGAATCAAGCGCAGATGTTTGCCCTTGGATTAAACAAATACAATAAAAAATATATGGGATACAAATGCACCTTGCAGTTGTATACCTTATACCTTTTGTTATGTATTTTATTATGCGCCTCGGCTGATCGGCATATATATCATGTGCTTTCGGATATGAATAAATGTTGGAAGTCAGCGCTCGGGGTGTCATTTTTGTACCTCTCTCTCCGTTGTCCTGTGACTTTTTGCTTAGTTCTACATCGATCTGCACTAGCGAAGTTCGCCATCGCCGCAGACATTTATCACAGGTGTTTACCTGTTACTTTTGCTATGCGCAGTACATTTCGTTGTCTTAAGCAACTTTTTTAACATGCTGCTTATGCTTACCGTGCTTGTTAAGCTGCCCAAAAATGTATAGTGCGGTACCAGACAGGTTGTCAAACATATTTTGCTGATGACTGTCTGACGCCTACTATTAAACCACAGGATCAAACCAAAAGCAATATGAAAGGCGACGTGTACCTTATTCGCGTCGGCGTTAATAGCTAAATTGGCCTTCCCAGTTGTGGCCAAATAGAGGCAGCACACAACACGCGCATGGCCAATCAGAGAGGGGCACGTTGGACCGATGTAGCCAAGGAAGGAAGTGATCGCTCTCCTGGGATAGAAAATATACAGCCGACTAATCTTAGTTGGCAAACGTGACGTATGTGCTACAGCACAAGCACACTTGAGAATTGAGCTTCCAAATATGTGACTCTTTCTCCAGGCTTTTCTCTTCAGGCGCCAGAACAGGGGGAGCGGCCTCTTTGAGTCAACGCGGAGGCCACGAAAATACTTCTAGCTAACAAGTTCCCGAAAGCTAGAATATGCCGTATTAGAACCCGACGCCCATTCATCAGCAATTGTTTGGACCGCCGAAACACCTGAATAACGAGCCATCCTGTTGAAAAAAAAAGCGCAACTTTCGCTAGGTTGAATATGGGCTAGCGCGCATAAGTTTGAATACAGAAAACTGAGCTTAACAGCCTGTATCATTTTTTTTTCAGGCAGCGCTGGTTAACAGTAAATTATTAAAGATAACATTACATCGGGATGGTTTGTGCTGCAACCAATTTCAAGTGAACGAGTTTGGTTCAGATGTGAAGCCGATGCATTGTAATGAGCAATCATTATAATTTCTAGAATGTACTGCCATGTCATATATGAATGCTCCACGACTAGAGCTTTGCGTCATATATGCATTGAAGAGATTGTAAGTAAAATTAAACGTTTAGTATTTTTATGGTCTCTCCCGCTTTTCCAGCGGGGGAGGAGGGGGGTGCTAGATCGGCTGACCGCGATGCGTAAATCACGACATATATAAGTGGTCGGCTTCAATGTGACAATGCGGCATTTGGATTATAAGATGAAATCACCGCTCTTAATTCTTTTTGTTGACCTAACCCGCGCAGCAACGCAAACTGAACTTTACCTTTGCTGCTTTTTATATGAAGAGCCCAGAAGCAGTCTGAGTAGTGCACTGAACTGCAGAAAAATATTCCAACCAAGATCATTAGCCTTGATTACGCTTTCGAATCAAAATAAGTAGCTTCTGAAAATATTTACGTTCGGAACATCAGCTGCGAACCTAGGCAGCAGAATACATATAACGATCTTACTTTAAAAATTTTTAAAAGAAAATAACTATCTGCAAAAATAACACCTTGTTCTACTATTCTGCATTGTAGCTAGAGGAGGGCGAGAACAAAGCTTCGCATATACGTGCATGACGGTGATAGGCAGGTGAGGCACTTGTGACATCTCTACGCTTCTAGTATTGTTTTCGCTCACATATTACAGCTTCCGCAAGGGAGCATGGTGTTTTTGTCCTGATTACAAAAAGCATAACTTGCAAATAATTTGTACAACGTACGGCCGCTTCAATTTTGCACCTTGCATTCAAAATAAAAGCTTCGCGTTGGCGTCAGCGGTATTTTAGAATGCACATGCACTGAACGGGAGTCCCGCAAATTAAAATTTAAAAAACTTTCTTGTATGTTGGACAAAGCTTTCTGTACACCTAACAGTGCCACCGGGTCGGTAGCGCCAAATCAGTCAGAGGTATTTTTCAAGATTTCTTGGTGTGTAGCAATAAAAAGATAGAAGAGTCGTTTTATTTCGCAGCTTTCATAGTTAAAGGGAATTAAGACTTTATTAGTTTCATAATTTCATGGACTAAAAATGAAAGATTCAACGTCAGTCCTGACGCGCATATACTGTAGAATGCATATCGCTTCATTGTACCTACCCGCTTCTAGTTCATTGGCCCCAGCTGCTGTGTGCTACAGCAAACGGTTAATGGCGCTCCTAATCCAACAGTAACTGGATGATAACCCTTGCCGGGGGGTTATTGAATTATATAGAGGACAGTTAGTTCGCTTCGCTTTGGTAGCGATAGCAGCGGAAAGCAATATCGCTCTCAAGAGAAGTCTTATCGTGCCCCAACTTTTCAGAAGCGCCGACACGCATACTTCGAACAAAGCGCGCATCCGAACCTCTAGAGCATGCTTGGGACCACTGAAGTCACCTGAAAACATGAAAACTAGGTAACGGTAGATAAGGGCCTAAAACATATATAACCGATTGTGTGGCATGAAATGCGCTTATCATTTGCGGCCGCTTGCACCTATGAGACGCTGCGAAAAGTTTGAGTTTTATTTCCTGTCCCCTCCCATTTTTTTTTAATATCCTTGCGCGTAAAGCCGTAGCGCGGGTGGATCCTGGCGTGGTCTCTCGACCAGTTCGCGGCAGCTGGGCAGGATCAAGGGGGATACGCGTGCGGTATCTCCACCGCGAGGAGGCGCCTCGCTCAAGAGCTCTCCGTGCCTATAAGGCCACAGAAAGGGAGAGGCTGCTGGCGAAGAATCGACTCACGCGCTGTCGTCCAGGGATTCTTCTAAATCATAATTATGCAGTCCACTCTGGGAAGAGCTGACGCTGTCACGACAGGTGGCGTGCCTCATGCGCATCGAGTCCCGGCGGGTTGACTCCCACCTCATTTAGGGACGTCCTACTCTCCACGCTACAAAGCCCTCCCGCTCTGGACTGTCTCGCCTCGTCCGGTTTTCTCTCACGACCCTTCTCTAGGCTTCCTTCTTGGTGAGCTATGCAGGTCCTTGGCCGCCTCCTTCTTTCCGGGCATTCGGCTGCGCTGATTTGGGAACGTTACTTTCTCGGGCGCAGTCCTTAAAGCGGGGTCCCAGCGTTGCCGGGCTTAGCGTAGGGCTGGGTCATTTCGGAACGGTCGCTGCCGTCACCGCACTGCTGCTGCGAAGGCGTGGACCTCTCTGGAAGAAAGGTGCCCACGATTACAGCTGGTGCGAGTGATCGCAGAATTACGATTACGTCTATGCGAGAGCAAGGGCAGACCTCTTTCGTTGCGTCACACAGTTGTAGATCTGAAGCGAGTCTTGCGTAAACTCAAGAAAACGAAAACTAAAGTGCTCTGGAGAAAACTAACAGAAGCGCGCCTATTCCTGGCCACTTAACTTGAGAGACACTTAACTCGAGTTCGCGCTCTTGTATGGAGTTCTTGCGACAGATAACTAGATGGTATATTCGGGCATCACGTGCCAAAAAAATAAAGCAACTAAATCGGATGTAAATTGAATAAATCACGTTTCTATGTCTATGAGATCGTTCACAAATTCTTAAGAGGCACCCTGCCGCTTTGCTCTCAATTCCATCACGAGAAACCAAAGAATTGGCATCTTATAGCAATTTAGATGGTAGAGATAGGAAAGACTCCTACGCAGAACTGCATATGGGCTAAATAAATAATGCTCAACCTGCCGAGACCAGACGAATGCAGAAAAGCCTCCGAATTACCGGAGGGTCTTCAATCGTTTTCTGGCAGCATTTACGTTAAGTTTATTTTTTACATCCTCTGATAAATCTCAGAGGAGCTTCGCATGTCTTTATGTTCCAGATATTGGCAGATGCAATGAGGAACGTTTGCTTACAGAAAAAAAGAAAGGTCGGCTTGAGGGGGCCATTAATTGTACCCTAGTCTACATTGGCTGAGGTGAACTGTCAAAAGCAATATCGGAGACATGATTAAGTAATAATATATTGCCATGGTACAGATTTCATTAGCTTTATTCTTGTGACAACTAAAGATAATTCAGGGTGCTGTCACCATCCTCGGAGGTCAGGAAGTGTGGGCGGGTGTAGTGCAGAATATATGTTTTCGAAGGGGGCGCTTGAATACATTTTTCTTTTTATGCAACATATCCCACAGCGCAGTAGGGTTAAAGCGCAAGAGTGGATACAATAAGAATAAACAAAATACAACGAATCAGTTGAAGAGAGGATGACTATAGCAAGGCTTTCACAATATCAGAACGTTGTATACAGGCCACAAGAACCAAACAGCGCAAGGATAATTACACATTATTGATGAGCTGAGCAAAGCGGATACCTTCAGCTGTGACCATCTTCGCTGGTAATGTGTTCCATTAAGATGTTTTTTTTTCGGGAAGAGGGAGAATATTATGTAGCTTGTACGACATTTACCTTCTCTATTTATATAGCTTTGATCTCTTCTGTTTGCGATTTAGTGATAGGAGTTTATATATTTAAATGTTTCTATACAAGTGCGGAGCTTGCAAATTTTATGCATCCGTTTCACCCGGTTCTCTTACCGCTTTTTCTTTAGAGGTTTAACTCCAAGGCTAGCCATAATTTGTGTGGCACTGGCTCCCCAAGAATATTGCTTTAATATAAAGCTCACCGTATGATTCTGAACGACTTCAATTTTATCTTCGAGGGAATTATGATGGGGGTCCCGCAAGCTGGACGAGTACTCTACGTGTCGTCTTACAGGGAATATGTATGCCGACATGTTCAGCATTTAAGGACCGCCACGAATGTTCTGAATAATGAGGCTTAGCAAAATTGCAGCTAATATTAGGCTGCCATTATTATGCTGAATAAATGAAAGATCTTCCCAACGATATATGCCTTCATGTTTGATTTCTCGGACTTATTGGACCACTTGATTACCGACAGTGTACGGCGTCTTCAGTACATAGGTCTTTTTGCTAAAGGTTACATGGTTACTTTTTGTCTGTGTCTATATTGCTTCGAAAAGTTTAAATCTTTATTTGTTCCTGTTCGTCAGCCGCTGGCATGCGGCTTTATCATTGTTATTCTGGCGCGCTTATCAATTCTGTATCCCGTGTTTGTTCATGCTCGTTGTCACGATACGACGCATTATCGTTTTCTTTGTCGTGAACGATGCGCCGAGATATGTCTCAAAGATTCCGATCACTCGCGTATGTTTCTACAATGTTCCAGGTTGTGCTACTAGCAATTTGCGACGTTATCTAGATTGTTCTGAGCAGCCTTTAAATTGAGCGTTGACGAGTGCGGCGGGCATTTTTTGTTCGACGATCGACGAGCACGTTTGTTGCTATCGACGCCGCCGAGTTGCTTAGTTCTTTTGTGGGCGCAAGTCAGTCCAATAAAGCGTTTCTTCAGTGCAATCACGGACTCTTCATTTGTGTCATCGACCTTGTCACCACCACATGGCAATATCTAGTCGCAACCTGTTACATCATACATTTATGCGATCAGGATTTTATTGAAGTGATGGCAAGGCACCATCTGTACTACTGCCCTGTATATTAAGCAATAATCTGCGTATAATATAACAGTTAAATAAATATTAGATACGATGTCATTGATTAATATGAAGAACAATATAACCTAATACCAAACCACTTGCACAGCCGAGGCTACTTCCACAAGTACAGATTGTTTACCCTTTTATACAATATATTGATTTTTGTTATTTATGTAGTCATCTATCCATACCAAAATATTTTATTGAATGCTGAAGGATGGTGCTTTCTGCTTTAGGAATTCATGCGAGACAGAACTGAATGTTTTTCTAAAGTCTGTTCATATTGCATCAGTCCTCAATCTGTAGTTAGCCGCAGTGGCAAGGTCATGAAAAAGCTCTATTATTTCAGTGGCACTTAGGAGATCTTCGCGAAAACCGTGTTGGTTGTGGAATAATTATTAGCTTCTAAATATTTCATCATATTACTATAGAGAATGCGTTCAAATATATTTCAAGATATACAGCACACAAAAATTGGCCTACAATTGGATGCGATAGACTTCGGACCATTCCTGCGAACGGGCGCGAAGTTGTCATCCATTCTTCGGGAATAATTGGATTGGCAACATAATATGTAATGTTTTAGAGATACAATATCGGAGAAGCCTATAAGTACTTTTAGAGATATTTGATATGAATGTGCTGGTCTGTAGTCACTTGATGAGCGTAAATATATTCTGGTATGTTCCATTGTGATTGTTAGAGGAGGCTATAAACACTGCACATGGTCAATACGAGGTGGTAACGAAATGCATCGCTTTGGTTTAGAGACAACTGATGTAAAGTAGTAGCTGAAGCAATTACCTTTTTCAGTACAGTCTGTTAAGTCGCCCCCTTTATATTATATACTAGGTGCACAAGTTTTTTTCTTTACGCGCTTTTTTAAGATACCTCTAAAGTGATTTCGGAGTATTTGCTATAGCCTTAGCTATCCACATAAGTAATGCTCATTTACTATTGCTACAATATTCTTATTCTACATATCCAGTTTCGCATGATCCGATTGAGCGACCGCAGGCTTTTTTGTATTTCTGATTTTAGCCAGAACGTTTCGGTGTAGGACTTCTCACACTGCTGTTTATCCGGGGCTTACCTAAAGTTGGCTTGTCTTTTTTATACTTAGACGAATGTAGTCAAGATCCAGTGTAAATAACAAGCTTCTGAAGGAGGTACAGAGCGTATCGACGTTACCATGCAGGGATCTTACAGAGAAGTATCTAGTGCTTCGTCTAGTTCATTTATAATTTCATTGTAGCTCGCTCTATAATGCATATATACATTTCTTATTTTATGGCTAGTAGGAATAAGGCTTGGAAGCATGAATGTAGCAGTGGACATGATGCGGTCGCTAATTCCAGGAAGGGCACAAACTTTTCCACAATGCTTTAGTCATGGTAAATATCAAATCTAGTTGTTTTCTTTTCATATGTAGGATAAGGAGCATATTCCTCAAGGTCGTATTTATTGATTGCATCATTCTTACTCGTGATGTTTGTGCGTTACGTTGTATACTTGAAAAATTATCCGCGGCAATGATGATGCAATCATCAAGAAGAGTGGCCAACATATGGCTTAACTAGCTCTTTATTTCACCACTAGTTTCACGTGGACGGTAGAATTACCCCAAAGCAAGTTTGATTCCATCAGAAGTTCTCAGGTGATGTCTTACGATTCCGTTTCATTCGTATTTCCTTGCTGTGCAAGCTTTGTTTAAGCATTACAATTACTCCTTCACCTCGAACCCTTCTGCCTTTTGCATGGACTTGGTGGTTACAAGGAAACATTTCGCTATTTTTTTATTCAGGCAGCTAGCGTTGAGCCCCGTCTTGGTGCCACATTGGTTAGGGCACTCGACTACGGCGTCCAAGGATGCGGGTTCGAATCTAGGCATCAGCGGCCGCTTATAGCCGTATATGTGCTGCGAAACTTTAGTAGCATTTTGGCTTCTGAATGCTGCCAGTTGATATATTTTTTTCTTCCATGCAAATCTATTCGAAATAAGCCTTGACACCAAAGAGTTAGTATGGATATTCTACTTGTGCAGAACTGCTGTAGAAGATGTAAAATATCCAGTATTATAAGACAACCATTGCACATCGTAAACTCAAGAACACTGAGTTGAAATAGGCACTGAAGGCGATTCGCATTGATCTATGTTTACATTCCGGAAGTGGATAGTAAGAGGGATGCAGCATGCAGGTCATACACCCTGTAGAGCGTGCTTTGTGCAGCATTAGTGTATATGAGGAGAAGCAGCCCTCAAATATAGTTGTGGCTTAAAAAAGCAAGGTGCAAAGCCTAGCAAAGCCTAGCAAATGAACCTGGGTAGAAGTGACGGGGTTGGACTAAATATAGCCGACTATAAATAAAGGTTCGTACCGGCGTGGAAGCATGAAAGTAGCAGTGGCCATGATGCGGTCGCTAATGCCAGGAAGGGCACAAGCGCTAGCACAATATTTTAGTCATGGTAAATATCAAATCTAGTTGTTTTCTTTTCACATGTAGGAGAAGGAGCATATTGCTCAAGGTCGTATTTAATAATTGCAGCATTCTTACTCGTGGTGTTTGTGCTTTACGTTGCATATTTGACAAATTATTATCTGCGGCAATGATGATGCAATCATCAAGAAGAGTAGCCAACATATGGCTTAACTAGTTCTTTATTTCGCCACTAGTTTCACGTGGACGGTAGAATTACCCCAAATCAAGTTTAATTCCATAAGACGTTTTCAAGTGATGTCTTACGATTCCGTTTCATTCGTATTTCCTTACTGCGCAAGCTTTGTTTAAGCATTACAAATACTCCTTCACCTCGAACCTTTCTGCCTTTTGCATAGACTTGATGGTTACAAGAAAACATTTCGCTATTTTTTTATTCAGGCAGCTAGCCTTGAGCCCCGTCTTGGTGCCACATTGGTTAGGGCACTCGACTGCTACGCCCAAGGATGCGGGTTCGATTGTAGGCCTCAGCGGCCGTTTATACACTTATATATGCTGCGAAACTTTATTAGTGTTTTGGCTTCTGAATGCTGCAAGTTGATATATTTTTCTTCCACGCAAATCTATTCGAAATAAGCCTTGGCACCTAAGAGTTAGTATGGATATGCTATTTGTGCAGAATTGCTGTAGAAGATGTAAAATAGCCAGTATTATAAGACAATCATTGCACATCGTAAACTCAAGAACACTGAGTTGAAATAGGTACTCGAGGCGATTCGCATGGATCTATGTTTACATTCCGCAAGTGGATAGTATAGTACCAGTGACGCAACATGCAGATCTTACACCCTGTAGAGCGTGCTTTGTGCAGCATTAGTGCTTAAGAGGAGAAGCAGCCCTCAGACATTGTTGTGGCTTAAAAGAGCAAGCTGGCAGCTGTATAGCAAATGAGCCTGGGTAGAAGTGACGGGGTTGGACTAAATATAGCCGACTATGACTAAATGTTCGTACTGGCGCGGAAGCATGAAAGTAGCAGTAGCCATGATGCGGTCGCTAATGCCAGGATGGGCACGAACTTTTGGACAATATTTAAGTCATAGTAAATATCAAATCTAGTTTTTTTTTCACGTGTAGGAGAAGGAGCATATTGCTCAAGGTCGTATTTAATGATTGCATCATTCTTACTAGTGGTGTTTGTGCGTTACGCTGTATATTTGACAAATTATTATCTGCCGCAATTATTATGTATTCATCAAGAAGAGTAGCCAACATATGGCTTAACTAGCGTTTTATTTCACCACTAGTTTTACGTAGACAGTAGAATTACCCCAAAGCCATTTTAATTCCATCAGAAGTTTTCAGGTGATGCCTTACCGATTCCGTTTTATTGGTATTTCCTTACTGTGCAAGCTTTGTTTAAGCATTGCAAATACTCCTTCACCTCGAAGCCTTCTGTCTTTTGCATAGACTTGATGGTTACAAGGAAACATTTCACAATTTTTTTTTATTCAGGCAGCTAGCCATGAGCCCCGTCTTGGTGGCACAGCGGTTAGGGCACTCGACTACTGCCCCCACGGAGGCGGATTCGAATCTAGGCCTCAGCTGCCACTCATACACATATCTGCTGCGAACCCTTATTAGCGTTTTGGCTTCTGAATGCTGCGAGTTGATATATTTTTCTTCCATGAAAATCTATTCGAAATAAGCCATGGCACCTAAGTTTTGCTTAGTGTGGATATGCCACTTGCGCAGAATTGCTGTAGAACATGTAAAATAGCCAGTATTATAAGACAACCATCGCTGATCGTTAACTCAAGAACACTGCGTTGAAATAGGTACTGAAGGCGATCCGCATTGATCAATGTTTACATTCCGGAAGTGGATAGTAAGAGGGACGCAACATGCAGATCTTACACCCTGTAAATCGTGCTTTGTGCAGTATCAGTGTTTATGAGGAGAAGCAGCCTTGAAACATTGTTGTGGCTCAAAAGAGCAAGCTGCCAGCTGCCTAGCAAATGAGCCTGGGTAGAAGTGACGGGATTTGATTAAATATAGCCGACTATGAATAAAGGTTCGCACCGGTCAATCCCAGTGGTAACATGCTTTAAAACTAAAGAAAACTTTGAAATTACCCCACTTGAATTCACACTTTTGTATAATTTGGTCCCTGTCGGTACCTGTTAGACTTCGCTTGAAGTATACTGCACTGCAGCAGTACGCCTCCTATTCTAGAGCACGTATTTATATTAGGACTGCTACTCTCAATCTTATCATTTTCTTCGATATATAGGCGCGGTTTTCTGGCGCACTGATGGTAAAAAGTAGCTCGGGAAGAAAAAACAAGTAATGAGGTTCCTTGCAAGCCATATACAATCATTTGAGTTATTTTTATTTTATACAATGTAGTGCTAGTCATTTATGAGCAGGCTACAGAAAAACTATATCATCGTTTTCGTAGATAACAAAAAATGGGCCAATTATAACCCGAAAGAGTATAAAGCAACTGAAGACATGAAAGCTTCGATCGCACATATATGGACAGAATCTCAAATTATTAACGGGTGACAGAGTCCCTATTGGTAGCTGTCTGGTTTCACCATAGGGGGACATTGAAATTTTAAATATTGAGGGAATTACACAGCTTATGTTGCGCTATCGGGTAAAACGCCGGTTTTTCCTTTTTTATGACGGACACCAGTGTTTTCCTGCGACGGCAGGGACTGAGCAACGGAAAGGAGGACTCGTATTAACGCGCTCTTATGTCGCACAGCACATGGATATAACTGCGATTGATTTTTACGAACAGAACTTCATCAAGAGTTTCATCTTATGACAACATGTTGAACAGCACCCTAACCACTGCATGACTTCTTGTATATATATATATATATATATATATATATATATATATATATATATATATATATATATATATATATATATATATATATATATATATATATATATATATATATATATATATATATATATATATATATATATATATATATATATATATATATATCTACGGGATTGGTCAGTATGATATCCAATGATGAACGCTAACAGCGCAGTGAGGGAACGTTTTGATCCAACACACAATTTAAAAACATGCGCGCTTTTTTGTCGTGGCTTCGAAATACATCTTTGTTTTCATCGAACATTGCTTGGAATATCACTCTTTTCCTTCGATAATAAACAATTGTACGTATTCTTATGAAACTTAGAAGTTTAATGCGACATTATATTCAATTTAGTTGCTACAGGTTTATCTTAATTGAAGCACGGTGTGCTATCTGTGGCCTTTTTATTGTTTTTTAGCCTTTACAGTGAGCTGTGAATCCAGCCTAATGTAACATGTCGTTTCTTTTCTAAAATGGTAGCTACAGGCGACATTATTAACTTCTGCTTTTTGTAACGATAGCAACAGGCGTCGTTCTTTCCATCTCCACCTCACATGCTGCGCATAGCTCTACAAGCGTCTGTACAAAACTAAGCGCAGCTGATAACTACCTCCAAGTCAGCAATTGATCTCAGCCGTATCACCTGGTGTCATACGTTGCACACCCCTCGAACTAAGCAGCGGACGGCCAAGTCTTTTGGTACTATGATGTCATCAACAGATTGAACACAGAGAATTTCTTGTCATCGCCGTGCTTTTCTGCCAATGCGAACACTGATAGGACGATATGAGAAATGCGCAGCGCCATCTCTTAGCACTCCGCGAACTACGCTCGCCATGTTGGCTCAGTGAACAAAACGGAACCGCTGCCCTGAGCAGGGTAAACCCAGCTCGCCATCGAGGACCTTTCCAAATAAAGTTCGGATGCTGTGCTGCACAGCACAATTCACTTTGTGAGAGTACTATGATGCGTATGGGGAGCAGGCACGTATCAACCTTGCGTTAATTTATTCTTTTTCTTTTTACTGAGTGCGAACATTCACCAAACGTATTGTGGTCTACCGCGTCTTAACACGCCTTCCAATACACAGCGTTTACTTCTTACGCTGAAATTTGACTAACCTTTGCAGGCCGTTAGCGTAAAAAATACGGCACAAAATATGTTATTTGTTACGTGTAAACAAAAGCAGAGCCAGCTTGCATATTATTTCCTCTTCAGCAGAACATATCTGCCTGATCAGATGTAAACCCACCGAAACGGTTTTTTTTTTTTTTTTCAGCCGACGTGAGCCGGTGCTCATCAAGCTTGCACTATGACCGCAAAGAAAGGTGTTCATTATTTACTGGCAAATCGGTCCCATACGCTGTCACAGTGTTCCAGTCACAAACCTCGATTGGTAATGCCTTGAGATATTAAGTGCGCTAACCACTACGACTCTATTCATGCTTAGTTTGCTACGTGTCCAGCGCAAAGAAACTTATGGGCCGCTTTTTATTTTTTTTAGGGTTTCTGCAGTCGCTATTCAGTCGATACAAATTTGTTATAAAATAGTTGTTTGTGTCTTGCCGGGCTCGAGAAAAGCAATTCAAATTATTACAGTATGCTGAAACCTCTAGCAGTCTAATTTTATAGTTGTTGCGACAAGCGACGACCACTTGCTCTGTAACGACCTTGAGATATTAACTGCGCTAACCACTACGACTCTATTCATGCTTAGTTCGCTACGTGTCCAGTGCAAAGAAACTTATGGGTCGCTTTTTATTTTTTTTAGGGTTTCTGCAGTCGCTATTGAGTCTATTTAAATTCGTCCTAAAATAGTTGTTTTCGTCTTGCCGGGGTCGAGAAACACGATTCAAATTATGATATTATGCTGAAACCTCAAGTAGTTTAATTTTATTATTGTTGCGACAAGCGACGACCGCTTGCTCTATAACGAAGCCATTCGCGCTTTTTACGATCTTGGTAGTCAACAAATTAAATGCAGGAAGCCGCCTAATCATGTATATAGTTGCACACATGATTAGTCCATACAGCAACTGCCGTATGCTATTTGTTCAGCGTGGTTTTAATGTGGTAGGTAAGATCGCTATGATATCAAAACTAGGAATTAAATCAAATATATCACTGCAACGTTGCTTCCATTACTGTGAATAACATTCACCTGGCCCTAGAAGTAAGCTAAACAGCGCAAGTACAACGCAACACACTCGCCGGTCTCTGCAACTGCGACGCTTAAAAGACGATGTGCATCGCACGTTGCACTCAAAGAAATATTAGCACCACACAGCTGACTGAGCTCCCGAACGATCCTAATGCAGTGTTCGCGGTCCCGTAAACGCCAGTGCCACAAAAGCAGAGGAAGAGTAGTCTTTCGCCATTCTACTTTTAAGAGACATTTTAGAAACCCTCTTATCTTTATAGAGCCCGTTGTGCAGGCGGTCCGTTAAGTTGTAGCAATGTGTTACGTAACAAGAATTGACTAAAATATTTTTCGGCATATTGACCAAGAAAATGGAAGAAAAACGAAGCAATAGCAAAACGCGTAGGACAAATCCTGTCACATTGTCGATACAGATAGTAACATCGCAGGAATGTGGCTCAGAATTCCCTTTCAGAATGTGGCCGTTCTCTTTGAACTGGCGGTTCTAGAATCATTCACTTGTTTCTTTAACCTTGAGGCTCTGGAGCGAGTCTAGCGTGAGCGCTTCTGCCCCCCGCAATGCCCTTTTATTCGTCTCCCTCGTCCGTAGCACTACCTGGGGCCACCGAGTGATAGTCTCGGTTACGAACAAGCAGCCTCTCGCTGCAATGCCACGTCACTAGGCAGGGGTTTAAAAAGTACTGCGCCGCCGCTTGGAGGATCATTTTTGCTATGATTGAGGGGAATGAAAGTTAGAGTGTGCCAACGATTCCACGTAGGCTGTGCCTGGTCATCCAGCGGATGTAGCTCGCAAAGAAGCAGCAGCAGAGAGCAAACGGGACCGGCTCAGGCCGAGACCGATGAAGAGAAATGAGCCCGGTTAGGAGAAAAAACGCCAGTATGACCTTGTAGCAATGCTTGATGGAGCCTACGTTCAGATAACTAGGTTTAAGCGTGATAAATCTCTGCAATGTCTTGTGTTTCGTTTGTCTCTATACTCATTTCTAATGCACCCGGTCCTCACTGCATGCTTCAAGCGCTCTGTGGTGACCCCTTCATGAGCAACAAGTTGTGCAGGATGCACAAATTTGCATGGTTGTTGCATGTTGGTTCCATGTTGGTTCTCGCATGTGTTCGGAAGACTATACCGTGTAATCACCTTCGCTAAGACAATAGTGATGTAAACGGACACTTAAACATAAAATAGCTTTCAGCCATAAGTTAGGAAGCTAGCAACGCACAGTTTTGATTCAGGTTCGTCTGACATTTTTTTTAACATTAAGTCGTTAATAAAGGAAAAGTGCGTGTTTATAAAAGATGAAAGAAAATGGATTACTCC
Source organism: Amblyomma maculatum (assembly GCF_055883805.1). Taxonomy (NCBI): domain Eukaryota; kingdom Metazoa; phylum Arthropoda; class Arachnida; order Ixodida; family Ixodidae; genus Amblyomma; species Amblyomma maculatum. Next base: position 89,902,578 of record NC_139349.1, read on the forward strand.
GTATGGTGTTTCGTCTACTCCTTGCGTAAAGAAGCATGAGAGAAACTAACTGGATACGAATTACTGTAATTTGTTTTTGCTGTGTGTTTATTAGATCAACTTACATAATTCCATGCCTGGTTCGCGGGCCTTTCTGGTTTGGACATTTTGGTGTCAATAGCACCCCTGCGACTGGGACCGGCACATCAGAAGATAGTGAATATCTAATCACAATTCCTTCCGCAAGCTTCTACCACGTCGCTGGACGGGGCAGATAAGATTCTGCGAGCATGTCTGTTTTGGCTGCTCGGAGAGCAGAGTCATCCATCATCATATTTGAAAGATGCAGACTTGTTCCTCAGAGACCCACAAGTTTGCTGCTGCTTGTAAATCAATTCGATAACGGGAACTGTAACGGCAACCTCCACGGCAGCCAAAACATTAATTACATACGATCACAGTGAGTGTATATGAGGAGGATCAGTCTGGCATTCTTTATATAGTAAGGAAGTATGTACGACCTTCAAGCTTGCGCAATATTGGTTAGTTATAAAAACCGCGGGGCTTTAATGTAACACAAGTTAGTTACCTGTTGTAAGTGTCAAGTTGTAGCAAGGCAGTTCTGTGGTTCTCCATTGATTCTGCCCGTGAATGACGGAGTTGAGCGCGAAATGTGTTGGTTATTAAGTCAATCTGAAATGTATCAAGAGGGGTTGCAAGGCTTCATAACGTGTCTGTTAAATTAATTTTATTTATTGTACACGTGTCCACATACTGGTCTACAACGCTCTAATGGCACGTTCTGTCCATTTATGACATTCATCGCTTCCAGCCTAGCTCCAGTTAGCTTTCTGTGTAATGAGAAGTTAGCCAGCATCAGTGCGAAGATGCATTCTCTTTAGAGCGCTCTTTCACTAGTGAATGTAGCTTGTGTATTTCATGGTCAGCTGTTCGATCGCACGAACTAAATGTCAGGACGTGTGTACGAATTTTTTGTTTGCCTTGGTGGCTCGTTTAGTATATTCATGCAAGAATTCCCCTTGTTTCTACTTACACAGGACTATACCAAGAAATTTCTGAAAACCTTTTCATTTGTTCTATATTCGACGTGACATTTTTTTTTCAAAAACAAATTTGCAAGTTAGGGCCTGTCTTGTCTACATCTGTGTCGTCCTTCTCTATATTTGGGCTGATTTCAAGCAATCACTACGAACTAGCCCAAAATCAATCATGTGTAACTTAAAGCCATTACACGTTTTTTTTTTTTTCAATATCTGGAGGAAGAGACGTTTGTTGAACACACTCGTAGCTTTCACCGACTGCGTCCAGCTTATGGGTCTCCTACTCATATTTTAGTATACCACGTGTGAGTATTCATCTGTCATCTTTGCGTGAAAAGCAAAGACGAGAGCACCAACGAGGTGTACATGCTTGCGACAGACGCCGCGAAGGCGTCTGTCGGTCTTCACGCGTGCAAATCTGTTTTTAAAAATTGTTTTAAAATAAATGTTGCATACGTGAAAAAACAGACACAAGAGAAGAAACAATCAACGCCATTGAAATAAATGCGTAAACATAAATTTAAGGATGAAATCTGCCTCAAACAGTGATGCTGCTGGCAGGTGTAAGCCTGCCAGAGTGAGAGCAAAAACTCCTTGAAATAAAACTTTTCGCATCGATTTTCCAAGATCAAAAAACCTCACTCTTAGCTTGAACTTTTCGAGCGGCGGTAATGCAAGAGCAAACAATTTGTCGGTAAGGGAATAACAACCACTTAAAAGGGCTCTTACCGCTGCTCGAGGCTTTCTTAACGGCTGAAACAGATGATGTAATACATGCGACGAGCTTTGGTCGTCAGGGTGGTCACCCAGTACAAAAACAGGAGAGCGTGCTTTCAGAGCAAGGGATAAGGTACACCCAACTGCCCATGGGCTTAGCCTGTGGTAGTTTTCAGAGCTGCGCTCAAGACGGTGTGGCAACGTAGCCAGATAATTCGCGTTCATAGCGAGAACAAACAACACATTAGGGGCTGTATATAGATCGATTCAGAAGAAATGCTGTTGCGATTGTGCTAAGAATCTTGTTAAACTTTGAGCCCTTAAGGTGGGATAAAATGAGATCATGCTTGGTAACGAGGTTTATATAATGAAGTAATTCCAAAAATACGAATAATTCTGTAAAGCTAGGTAGTGCGGCTTCTATTTTGGGGATGGAACCCAGGCGCTCTGAGTACCAGACTTGCGCGCGACATATGCAACAATGTCCTTTGTTCCCTATACGCTTTTTGTTGCCTAGGCGATCCGCAGTAGGGCCTTTATATATCCAGACTACCTAATGAAGAACGAGACAATAGATCTGCTGCACAAGGGTGACAGAAGGCAAAAACTAAGGGCAATACAGATAGACGCTGTATCAAAAGCGATAATCAATATCTGGTCTAAAGTCAGTCTGTTTAGACTTGCGATATCAAAGCATTTCATCTCTGAATGAAACAATCCCCATGCCATCTGTATCAGTGCCCAGAATATTGGCCCGTTTATTGTATTTTCATACACTGTATTCCAGTAACACTCCGCTCACCCGGCCACATATATTTCCACCACCTCATATGTTACATTGCGTTGATTATGCCCATAAAGTTAACCCCATTTTCGCCCGGCCGTAGAAGTGCAAAAATTTCTCATTAATCTTATTATTAAAATAATGGAAGGAATTACCACCCAGAATCGCTAGGATAACAGAATAATCAGTCAACATTACAAACTTACCTGCGATCATCACACTTTCACTAAATATATTGGATCCCTCGGCCCTCATTCCCTGCCGCTGTATTCTTTCTTTTGCATACGTTTCACTCCGAGAACATTGTGCTTAATTGAGGTTCTTGTGCTATGATATCTCTGAGTAGATTGTTAATTAGTGCAACTTCATCATCAGCATTATTTGTGTTTGTTTGTTTGATTGATTGGTTGGTTGTTTTTTTAACAAAGATTTGTATACTTCACCCTCTTCCTTACGTAATGACCCCAGCAACACTTTATGGAATCTGAATAAATAAAATAAAATAAATAAATGCTCTTTATCTGAAACACCATAAGGGTAAAACAAATTATACAGGTGCGGTCCGACGTGTGCTTTTTCAAGAGCCTGTGAAGTCCAATTTAAAGAAGAAGAAAAAATATTTGTGTCTTCTGTTAACGGTCTCCAGTGCGATCTACTTGAAACTATAAAATATTGGTTCATTAACTGCTAGGACACTGTTTGACGGTGATAAGCGGTACAGATCACAGCAGAAAATATTATTCTATAGATTCCTACCGTGTGTTATATCTTCTTATACTGAAGCTGATTACAAACATTGTGACAAGAATTTCTTGATTGGACTTTACAACCTATGCCACAAAGCGGACTAGTAAATACTTTGTTTTGTGTGTGACGTAGTAGCACGTCTATGAATACTGTAATGGCATAGTACGTCAGGTACTCTAATTCAATTCTGAATACCATTTTGGGTTAGCGTGGCTTATAGTGCAATTCTTGCATGAGTACTGTAGTGTAGTATTCAGTGTAGTGTAATTCTTTCGGTAATAGTAAACTGAGGTAGTATGTCATGGGGTGTAATTCTCGTATTAATGTCATAATCATGTATTGTGTGCTGTACAATGAAACGCATGTAATATTGCATAATTCAGTGGCCTATTATTTCGTGAAGTACAACCTGCTCGGTGATCTGTATTTGGCAAATAATTCATGTTAAATAAGAAACAGAAAAATAGAAAGAACGAAAATGCGCTGTCAATCTCCACCCTTACGGCAAAAGTGAACTCACTCGCTCATTCACGCTTGCTCCCTCATACTTTGACCCATTCTTGTCTTTGTCACTCATTTTTCTCCACTCATTTACACTGTTGTTACTCGTATAGTTTACGTGTGGAAGAGCTGTTATATAAATTCTATTTCTAAATCTAGTGTAGTTCTTGTTCAATATAAGCGCTAGAAAATATTCCCAACGACGGATTTTCCACGCTGTGTTCACTAATTTATTTACCTCATGTACTTTCCACGTGTCCATTCTAAACTAAACTCTGTCTTTCAGGTTTCTCTAGATGCACACAGACAGGAAAGTAAAAAACGACCACTTCTACCGCAAATCGTGAACAGCGCATTTTCAACGAGAAAGACCCTGAAGATTTAGTATCTTGCAACAAACCGGAAAAAGAAAACACAGTATATACATTATACGTAAGGCATGAGAAAGTTTGATCTTTTTCGCGGTCTTGTCTCTTTACTGTAATACCTTTACTGAATTCGCAAAAAAGTATAAACCCTCATGAATGCTTCATGTTTACTTAACCCCATTGTTTTACCCTAACTAGTGCCTATTGGGAATCAGGTTGGAAAAACAGTTCGTTCGACGTAGAAACGTTTGCCATTCGAATTTCCAAAGGGCGGAAGTATTTTTGCTGCAACTTGTAACAAAAAAACGTTTCTGTTCGGAAAAGAAATAGAATGAAAAGAAAGCGAAAGTGTTCGTTGTGGAGGCCAGTAACGGAATTTGATTATTGTTGCTTCAGTTACTTTTGATCGCACAAGGAAAAGACGGAACCCTTAAGTTATTCTCTTTTGGCATTGAGGAGAACGAAAAAAGATTGCACTAAGTAAAGAATGGGTGGGTTTATATACGCTGTGGAAAGAATTCCTTAGGAGGCTTTAAACGCAGGAGCCTCTGGCAAATAAACTTTCCTGGCTAGAGTTAAATGTAAGAACACCGTCTTGAATAAATCAAGTTCGATAAGGAATGTGTAGTTTTATTTTTTTGTGCACTGCCTTCTATTAAGAATATTTATATATTTGTGTTATTTCGGAATTATAATTTACGTTGCTCAGGTTCAGCAAATATGTTAAGCGCGTAAAACTATCCAGGGTAAAACTGCAGAAAAAATCTTAGAAACGGGCCATTTTGTGCCTTTTTATTATATGTGAGATATTCATATTGATTGCAGCGCATCGCATGTGTTTAAATGTCTCTAGCGCTCCGCTGTATCCACCACTTTTCCGCGAAAAGCACTCCGTAGTCATTAACTATATGCCATTGACATAGTGTCCACAAGCTTTTACACCAGCGATACATTTAATGTTGCCTTTCTGGAAACAAGCTTATGGAAATGAATATCACTGTATTAAAACTATCCGCTTGGCAACAAGCTGAAGAAGCCTAGTTTTTGGCTATGATCTGAAAATAGAGCGCACCTTGCGCCTGAAGCGTAGGACTGCCATCATTTGTTGCTGTAATTGATGCCAGTAATACATGCGTGGCTGTAATGCACGTAGGTATGCGGGTGGTGACTTGGTATTCAAAGTGTAGTAGCAAATATGATCTGTGTGTTTCTGTTCCAACATCGCTGTTGATAGCCCCGCCGCGGTTACTCAGTGGTTACGGCGCTCGACTGCTTGATGCAAGGACGCGGAATCGAATCCAGGCCGCGGCGTCTGGGTTTAGACAGAGGCGAAAAGCAAGCCGCCTATGTATTGTTCGATGCCATGGAGTTCACTTGAAAGAACCCCATGTGGTCGACATTTTCTAAGCTCTGCAGTAGTGCGTCTCTCATAGCCTGAGTCGCTTTGGGACGTTAAACCCTACAATACCAAATCAAACCAACGCAAGCCTGTTACTTATGGTGGGTTTTAGAGTGCCCCAGTATTTCACTATCTAATGCGGAAGTTGGAGAAAGGATAAGAACAAAAGATTTGACGTACGATTGTAGGGAGAGACAGTAAGGCAGATTTATGGAAGCGCATTACCAATGCGCCTAGCCTTGACCGCTTGTGGAGGTTCGCTCTGCTCTTTATGTATAAAAGAGAAGCGAACTTCTGAGCAGCTTTCTACGCTCCGGAGAACGTGTTGAAATAAAAACAATGTGGGTCACAAATCGTAACCAACGAATTCTTTTTGTGTTCTTGCTTCTTTTGCGTACCAGCAACATAGAGGGGTATAAACGTGTTTAGTTTCTACCGCTTGGACCTCATTGTCAAAAGACCTACATCTCACACTGCATCTGCACTATATGCTAATAGCTCTCACAGTCCAACAATAAATTGCGATCTTCCATTAAGAAACAACCAGGGTTTATGGACCCGACCCATACTAACATTCACTGCGTGACCCTGCATATCATCTCTTGACGTCGGCTGTTATCCTCCGACAACTTTTTGCCGGTCGGCAAAAAAATAAATCCATACATATGAAACGGAATAATATAAGAGGAGGAGCCAAGCGCGAAATCAATGCCGCGAATGTTAAGCAAGGCAAGGTCCCTTATTCGTTTTTTTTTTTTTATGTGTGTGTGGTTGTACGGAAGCGTTTCTCCAGGGGACCCTTTTTTTGTCTCTGAAATTCAATCAACACACTAATGCCCTAATATAAGGGAGCAACAGAAATTTTGCCAAATGGTAGATCTGACGATGCGGGAGCGAAACAGGGCGAGCTTTTATGTTTGAGACGCCGGGAAAATCCATTCTTATTCTGTTTCATCAGTGCGGGCCCGCGAGTCTGTTTCCCCAAAGTACGACGTCATTAGGGGGCTTGTAGACCCAGCGAAAGGCACGTCTTGCCAAGGCCTAACCGAGTTACGGAAAGCTCTACGGGCAGGACTAGACGGCCCGAGGCTGGAGATGGAAAGATGTCTTGAAGCCGCGCGCGGTGGAGCGCATGCGGTCGTCAGAGACGGCGAGTGGAGTGCATCCGTCTTTTCACAGCGTGGTATTGCTGGGCACCAAGACAGCGCGACAGAAAAGAGAAGAATGAAGTATAATTAAAGGAAACAGCATGAAAATATAAAATAATAGATACTAATAATAGTTTAAGCTAACAATTGAAGAGCTCTCCGTAACGTTCCTTTTAGGAAGCGCATGACCGCCTTTATACTTTCATTCGTGCCTCGAAGAATTTTATTTTATCTGGGAAAATCATTGTGCTTTCTGAGTGTTTGATGAGATTGCGACGTCGGTGTTTGCCTACTTATTATCTTTATGCTTTGTCTTCTGCCATGATATACAAGCTTGTGGGAAACTAATATAGGTGCGACCAGCTTTGAATACGGTGCTTTTGCTATGCCGGCCACCAAAAAGGTCACAAAATGATAGTTTCGTGATGCGGCATCTAATTTCCTATCGCCTGTGTAGTAGGGAACTGGCGCTGAAGCACTGGCGAAGTTGTACCGCGAAGGTGTCCTGCAGTCATCTGTTAAGCTTTTATTCTATTGTTGTTTTGTTTGCAACAAAAGAAAAAATGCGGGAGACGTCGCGGAATATGCGATATATCAATGTACAAGGAATCCTTTCAAAATCTCTTCTGCCACCAGTCATAGCCAAATCCTTGATTTTTCGCTTGCACCGCCAACACTGCCGGCTGTTCCACTGAAGAAAGTTGTTCGTGCTGTAACTCTAAACTCAAGATTAATGAAGGATTCTCACATACCCCATATTGTTAGGCTAGTCAATCTTGCCTACTTCCTAAGAGTGGGAGGATAGGCTTCAACTGGGGATGAAGAAAACAAAAGAACAGATGAGAGAAGTAGTGCAGAATATTTATTTCAGACAGATTAGGTCAGTTATATATATGTCGTGATTTGAATATAAAAAAAAATGGAGAAAATAAATAAATAAAAAAAACAGGCCAACGGTAGGGGACTGAAAATGTAATACTAGAGTGGTGAGCACGAAGAATCATCTTGAGGTGCGCACCAAGATCTCGAAGCCGAAACAAACACCCAGTAACAAGATGCAAACAAAAAATCAGTGTAAACTTACCTCGGCTAAATGAGCAGGAAGGGCAGTTATCAAAAGCCTAATAAAGGGAGGTAAATTTACACTGTGTAATTTTTTTTTAGCGTAAAAGGTCGACTAGCCTAGCGCGACGGATTGAGCCGCTTTCTTGATTTGGTCTGCCGTATCAAATGTTGCTGTGGCAATAACTAAGCCTTGCTTTACTATACAAGATTTTAATATGACGTGCTACGCCTACCCATGATTACCATGAGCAGCATCATCATAACTAATATCAAGGTCAGTGCTAATTAGAGCCCCAAATTTATGAAGAGCTTTGCAAGCTCCTGAGGCCCTGTCCAAATAAAAACAAATTGAGCTGCGAATGGTAAACTACAAATGCTTTCACGGTTCTCGGTTACTTTGCGCCCCGAAAATATACAGGCGTGAAAACGCTTTCGCTTTCCACCGTTTGGACCTCATTGTCAGAAGGCCTACACCTCACGCTGTTTCTGCACTGTATGCGAATATACCTCATGATTTAAAAATACATCATTATCTTTCATTACAAAGCCAGGGGTTACTGGCACGATGCCTACTAGCATTCGCTGCGTGACCTTTTATATAATAAAAGAGTAATTACTCATTGCATCCACCCAAGCGCAGTCATACGGCTACAAAGGAAAGCTATACAGCTTTCTCAGAAACTTCATAGTTAAAGAAAAATTCGTCCTGATCCGGGAATCTAACCCGGCACCACCGCCTTTCCTGGGCAGTCGCTCTACCGACTGAGCTAACCAGGACTTTTTTTTTCTTTATTGCATGAATTGGTACAAATACATCAGTAAAAGATCGTGGTTGCTATGCCCCTTGGCTGACAACCATGTCTAATGGACTTTCATTACCACAAGTTCACCCATCAGACTTAAGACCTCGTCCGCAGCGCCTTGCTGCTTCAAAATTTATTTTAGATTATACACTTGTTCAACAAAATAATCACATACAGATCGTGCATCGACATCACAGTGTCTATAAGCCATCCTACTCCTCCAAATACTGTGAAGGCCCAATAGCATGATGAGGTCATACTGAAAATCATCATTAACAGTTGTCAAGTACCGAATTCCACGTGGCGTCAATGGCAGGTCTTTTTTAAGTGTCCTTTGTAACACATCCCAGTAAAACACCGCATCCCAACAATCCAGGAACACGTGCTCAATTGTTTCAGGTTTCCTACATAGTAGACAGATTGAGCCCCAAGGTACAAAAAGGCCCTTTTCTTCCATCCATGTTTTGACTGGGAGGGTTCCTGTATGCAATTTAAAAAAAGAATGTTTTTACGCCCGGTGCAACAGTCATGTTTTTAACTCGTTTGAGCATCTTATTTCACAATTGTTCCCAGCTCCATTGTACAGAACCTTATACTGTGAAGGCCCAGGGAAAGACTGAGCTAACCAGGACGGTCAGCAGATCAGATGGTAGGGCGAGAGCGAATTGATCTATAACTCAAAGTGGGAATTGTGTTGGTCAAATATTTTTTTAGGGGAATCCCCCAAGGTGGAGTAGATTTGTAATAAGGAAGTAATTACTCATTACATCCACCCAAGCGCAGCCATACGGCTACAAAGGAAAGCTATACAGCTTTCTCAGAAACTTCGTAGTTAAAGAAAAATTCGTCCTGATCCGGGAATCGAACCCGGCACCACCGCCTTTCCGGGGCAGTCGCTCTACCGACTGAGCTAACCAGGACGGTCAGCAGATCAGATGGTAGGGCGAGAGCGCATTGATCTATAACTCGAAGTGGGAATGGTGTTGGTCAAATTTTTGACCAACACCATTCTCTTTTTCCGCAAGAAACGTTGCATTTTCAAATTGTGTCTTTTTCACAAATTCTATCACACAATAAGTGTTTCAGCAATCTTACCAGCTCATCTATTGTGTGCAAAAATTTGTGAAAAAGACACAGTTTGAAAATGAAACATATCTTACCAGCTAATTTACATTTCCTGCTCATCTTCCTCCTCCTCCTACTTCTACTTACCAGCTCATCGACAGTCAAGTCGCACCAGTCACCCAAAAGCCATCTATCCACCCCCCAAGCACACACAAGCACGCGAATAGTGCCTCTTCGTTCCTTATTTGTACAGACCGCACGGGACTGGAATATTTTCCCTGCCAACGCTGTGTACCACTCCCACCAAATGGCTTCAAGACTGCCATTGAACCACTCTTCAGTTGAGCATTTATGAACATTATGCCCATCCCTCATGTAATAACCCTCGGCTGAAGCATTTAAGGCACTAATATTACATAAATGAATAAATAAGTAACCATGCTCTATGAAATACGCTGATCGTTTTACGGAAAGAGGTACATGTGTTATCTACGGGTTTTTATCTGAAGTCCAGACGAGTATACATTAGCCAAACCGGAAGCAGGATAAGTGAAATATTCGGAAAGAACCCGATCCTTCGTGCGCAAACTTATGCTGGCGGCCTCTTTGATGACCACACTAAGAGCAGGAAGAACGGAGAGCTGTTATTAGGTAAGAACAAAGTTTAGAGGAGGTGTCTGCGCCACAAATGAAAGGATAATAAAAGGCCGGAAAGCCGCGCGCTTGTACCATCTGCCTATGCTTAATGCTTGATGTAATGACCGTTGCGTTATGCTGAGTTTTAGTTTGAACAGCAAGGGCAATGTGCAAGTGAAAGCTTTTCCTCATCAACACCAATTATGACATTTCGCTTGGGTAATCTTTATCCCTTTTGTGCTTTCCATCCTTTACTCTTAGCTCCTTTCTTTAGGGAAGACACGCTGATGTATTTATGCTGTGCTTTGCTCGCAACAATGTTGTTGATAGCTTATGCCATCAAGCGCCAAAAGACATTTTTAAAGCTAAACGCACTGAGCGTGCACGCTCCTTGTGTGAATACGCAGTTCTAGCAAAGCGCAATGCACGTTCCGCTACTGTGATCCGTTTAGGCGGCGAAGTGGGTGCGCTTTAGCAATAGCCCCCAGAGGACCCGCTGGTGTATTCATACTGCGCTTTGGTGGCAACAGGTATGGTGGTAGTTAAGCAAACAAGTTCTAATAGACATTTTAAAGCCTAAACGCACTGGGCGTGCACTCACACTTAAAGTACAGTTAAACAGTTCAGCATAGCGCGACTCACGTTCTGCAACCGGGATGTTCTTCCGCTGCGAGACAGATGCACTTGCGCAAGGCGCGCATGAACACCTGTACGCAATCTGCGTACAAGGGTTCATCTGCCGTCGGAGCGGAAGCATAAATGATCGCCCTATGCTACAAAACTTTAACGAAAAATAGAAATGGAGACACAGGGCGCAAGAGGAGACTGTAGTTTATGATTAGTGACATCGACTGATTACCTTCGAAGGTCGACCATTATGAAGATAGGAAGTCAGGCGAATATTAGAACTGCAGAAAAATATATTGCAATCTTAATCGACCAAAATGCCCTCGCGACCATCACGTGCACTCCAAGCATAAAACGCGTATTCTAGTACCATCCACGCACCCCTACCCTGTGCTATTTGTAGCCACCGTGTCTAAGAAAGAGAAGTTCTCATGTTAGGCCCCGTTTGCCACGCGTTGTCTTCGCTTGAAATTCTTTCCGCTTTATACTGATTAGATACGTCATGTATCTTATGGTAAATTGATCGAACATTCATATTTACTCCTTCTAACTGCGATGTCAGTGTGGTGTGAAACGCAGTATTAAGAAAGAGCTCAACGTTTCTTTCTTTTCAAGAACATCTGTTGCTGAAACTTCCTTAAGCAATAAAAAAGCAAAATAAAAAGGACATTTTGGCTTAGGGTGATAACCAAGCTCGAGTGTCTGGAAATGATATCACAGGGTGTGCGTTCGAGCGCGAAACAAGGTCCCAACATCGACCCGTAGATCGCTCTCTCTATCTCTCTTTATTCTTTTTTGTGCGGAAGTCGTCCTTAGTGCCGCTTGAACGAATGCAAGAAGCCTGTGCGCTAGGGGAAAGCAAATATCGCCCGGCGAAACCGCCACTGCTGTGCAATGGAGCGAGATGATAGAGACAACCCTTTCTTGCGCACTAGCCTCCTTAAGCCTTCTTTGTAAAGCACTTTTTAGTTTTTCCTGTTGAGAAAGCTGTGCGGTGCCATTATCATCCCTTTCCTCAACCCATGCCTTAGCGACGGCGAAGTCGTAACCTGTTGAGCAGCTTTAACGACTTAACAGCCATAGCCCAAAATTTTGGATGTTGCCCCACCTATTCCAAGACAACTAGTGACGCCACGATCTCTCATATGAGCCAGTGACGCCCCTAGCTCGCCATTCACCTCTCCTCCTTCCAAATGCCGCCAAGGCATGACCCGGGGTGGCATGGGCGACAAATGACAAGCTTGAGGCTCTTCGAACTTGTCGTCCTGCGCTGGTACGCTCTCGCTACCGTGGCACTCCTATCGATTATGCCATCAAACCGCCTCTATCCGCTTTTACGGTGCTCCTTTTCAGCCTGAACGATTCGATGCGCGCGCGTGGGTTCGCATGTGTGTATCCGGGAACAGGCGACCGCCAACACAGTCGCGTTTCGGGGGTGCTGCGCACGAGTGCTCGCCTGCGGAAACGCGAGAGGCAGCTTCTGTGCCGCCAAGCCGGGACACCCAGTTTTAGCATAAACAAATCTTTCCCCTCCTTCCTTCTCCCTCCTTCTCAACCCCTGCCTAAAGCGCGAGCGTTCTGCCGAAACTGGAATCCGCGCTTGCTTTTTGCTTTATTTTGTGTTGCCTCTCAACTTTTTTTTTTTTTATTGCAGTTGAAGCTTTGCCAGCGCACCAAATGTTACTAAAAGCACAAGCGCCTAACCTGATGCTGCTGCCGCTGTTGTTGCTGCATCTTGCCACCCCAGCCGTCGCTTTTGGCGTTGTGGTGCGCCTTTCGCTGAGACTTCGCCGTTTGTCAGCACCCCCGTCCTGGTAGGGACGGGAGTGCTGACAAACGGGATTGCGGGGGCGCACGACATCGTACGTCCCCGTTATCCCGAATTCTATATATATATATATATATATATATACCTCTATTTCCTTTTCCTCGTTCACTCTTTTGCCGCAGAAGCAAAATTGTGTAGACTCCTTACCGCTGTATAACGCTCAGCATATCCCCCATTCTCTGGTTTGTCGTTTGTGCCGACCATTCACATTCTTCTGCAGTTTTTGGCAGCTCGAAAAGGAAAGAGGGTACCGGAAGAAATATCGAGCAGGCGAACAGAAGCATTCGAAGAACTTCTTCTTTCGGTTGTCGTCTTTTTTTTTTTTGTCTTCTTTCTTTCCTCTGTCATCTTTCCTTCATTTCTCTTCGGCGACGTAAGTTGACTTTCCAGCAGCAATGTGTTCAACAGCTGGGCCTGGGCCTTTGGGGCGCCTCGCCTGACGCGAGGACAATATTGGATTGAGCAGCGCGGCCACTGTATATCGAGATTTCATGCATGCGACGTGCCTTAGCATCTTGCGGCTTTAATAACGAAGGGAACGGGAGCACGGCGAATCTTGATCTGGGTTGGTTTGCGCGTCGCTGCAAAAACTCGTGGGCGCTGGAATTTTGGAGGTATGTTCATACGCAGTATGACTGGATGCTGGACGTTTGCAAATTGTCAACAAGTCAGAAATCTTTCCATTACATGGCCTGAAGCCAGCAGGATGGCCAATGGCTTTTCACCTATGCTGGCGGTGCCTAAATTGCGCTTCTTAAAAGTTATGCAACGTCCACGCCTTTAATGTCAGCATTTCGTTCAATTTCTTTTTTTTTTTTGTCCGTTAGTCGGTAGCTTCTTTGTACCATTCTTTGAAGTCCAGAGCATGTGTGAGATGAAAATAAGCATGTACGCTGGAAAAAGGCGTCCCACAAAAAAATTCCAAAATGAATATAGTTCGAAAGAGGTCATTTTATTGACTATATCCTACCGACCTTCTCATATTCACACTACGCATGAACTAAAATATGGACCAGAAGGAACGCCAGCGAGGCTCCACTTTTCACATCAGGATGGCAGAAAGCGTGCCGCGAGACACGTACGTGTCTTCAGCAAATATCCCCGAGATCTTTTCGTCTGTAGTTATGGCAACGGCGCCTGCAGGAACTTCATCCCGGAGGTTTTACGAAGTAGCTCCTGCCTCGAACTTTTTGACACTTTCTTAAGCGGTACTATAGCAGCGGTGCCGTTGTCGGCTCACTTATTGTTGGAAAGGATGGGTGACGTACCTAACAGCACCCTCACTTTCGAGTGCGGAAAGTGTCACGTAGGGGTCACTGTCATTTAACATATGACAGGAAAGCGCTTGCCTGAAGGTGAAATCAACACTTCGCCACCAGCTGGAGAAAGCCGGGATTCTTCGTTAATGTGGCAAGGTGCGAGTGAATGATACGTTCTTTCCTCGCTGTAAATAGCGTGATTCGGCAGAAACACCTTATCGATGCCACACCGTCAGAGACGGTAGAGTCTACGATAACTGGCAACAACAACTTGAAGTGTGGGGAAAAATAAACTGAAAACTTCATGCAGGAATCTACATATTTACAACAGGGGAAAACACCAAGCACGATAACATGGATGGAACTGGGTAAACTCTCCGGTATGGCCGAAGAGTCGAGGAATCAAGATCTAGCTCAGAAAACTTCTGCAGGCCGCGGGACCGGTTTTACCACCTTCGGAGCCCGGCCCACGTTTTTCATCCTCCAATCACAACGATCTCACATATGATTGGTTCACGAACACTGTGGCATGTCTCTACATTTCCATAAAGTTCATCTGCCTCTCCCTAAAACAAACAATGTAAAAGGGACAACAAATTCGTTTTACAACAAACAGAATTTAGAAATGGGTCTTGAAATGATTGGCATACTAGGTTACATGCCACGCCCCATGTTTTCATTGTGTTACACACCCTCTCTCCCCTTAGGAAGAAAACTTAAACACAAGTAAAACACATAGAAAACTCAGTCCCACGTGCAGCGCAACCGTCGCCCAACGTTGCATCCTTGGCAGCTCGTTTTACAGGGCAATTATCGGCGTCTCAGCCGGAACCATTGCTGACCACATCAGAAGAGCCGAACCGAGTCTTCACCCCTCAGATCTTATCTGTCACTGTTACACAAGCGCCCAGATGTCCGTTCAGTGCCGCCATCTCCCACCATTGCTGGCATCCAGCTGCGAGAACACAGAGAGAGATAAAATAGAAAGGAACACTAATAATAACACAATTCGCATTTCATTAGTTTTGAACATACTGTAAAGGAAAGGCAGCACGAAACATTTGCTCTAGAGTTTATGCTTTTTAATTTAATTTGAACATTTTGACGCTGTTCTAATCATTTCTATTATTAAGGAAGTTAGGTTTCCACCAGGACTTGTCTATTTAAATCTAGTTTTCGCTGTCATTTGTTAGCGCTCTGTTCAACCGTGCAACGTCTTTTTCTGTATCTGAGTTGTATGCGGTCTCAGCTGTATAAGGTAATAAGAGTCTTTAACCGGCATTAATAAGCATGCGCCTTCGTCTGACTGCCATGACACAACTCGCAACGAACATTTCCGAAGGAGGATGATTCGTCACAGATGTTCTTGAGGTGAGGATCTGAAAGTAGAAGGATAAATTGCGCGAAGTTTTAACCCAAGATGGACAAGTGGTGCGGATGCATTTCTGCAGAAATTTTTTCCGCCGTTTCTGGTGAAAATTACCTTGTATACATTTACTGGCTTTGTACAAGAAAGAAAAGCACTAATGAAAGCGAACATGTACAATTGAATTCAAGCATTAAGCAATATTAGAAACGTTGTTTCCGTGAAATACGTGCAACCTCTTTATCCGCCATGCTTCAAACTGAATTCAAACGCAGCAGTAACTCCCGGCTCTATCGGCGTCGAATGTATGTGTTGAACTCCTTTCATTAGTTGGCAAAGGCATATTTGGCCATTTTTCTGCATCAGTATAACCGGAGTATTCGCAAGTATGCTGGTTTGATGTTTAGTGTCGATATACATTTATTTTCGCTCTCGCAAAAATACATTTACTACAGCCTGTAGCTGTGAAGAATATTACATTATTTTAATAAAACCAGGGCTTCGCATCAGTTCATGGCAACGGTCTTTGGGAAAATCAACGAGAATTCAAATTATTTCTTTTATTGGTGATTTGGAAAAAAAGGTCTGTTAGTATCCATTCCATTGTAGGCTGTAAATATACTCCTTAGATATGTTTGAAGCGAAAGGCGCCAAAAATGATATTTTTTCTACCTTCATTTTGTGAACCGCGCATCAGCAAATGAAATATTTCGCGATGAACGGCCTACCCCTCCTGTCAACAATGTAGGCCAGCAAAATAATGTTGCGCTTAAAATATAAAAAAAAAAACAGAGATGATGGCCGCTTTTTTTTGTTAAAATATGTGGGCCAAAACGGCTTTGCCAGTAAAAGCAATGAATATAGACACCAGCGAACTAATTGCTATGATCCTTGGTTTAAAATATGAGAGTAAAGCCATTACTCCATGCGACTGTTGCTTGACGCATTTTGTAATATATTCACATCAAAGATGGGCGCCCTTTCCGAAGCCTAGAAGATGCAGATAAAGCAAAAGTGAGTGAATAATCTGTGCAGGACCTATACATATTGTATGCCACCTGATGTCTACCTAAACTCTCCTCGAAACGAATTAATTGAGGCCGTGCTCGAAGTTGAGATTTTCTCAGAAGCAAATATCCTGCTAAAAATGAGCTATGGCGATGCCGGGCGATTTAATAAGGTAGCCTGGAAGGGTTGACTATCTCGACTCGCATACAGAACTCTGTGTGTTTTCTTTACTGCCAAGTAACTAATAGCATTTTGATAAATGCAGTACGTCGATCATCTTGCTTTTTCAAAGGGTTAAAGATAAAAAGAAACAAACGGTGGCGGCAGAAAAAAGAGGAATGGGCGGTTCGCGTTAGGAAGGCACTTGTTATATTTTCGTAATATTCGGAAGTCAAAACAAACAAACAAAAAAGGCGTCCCGGGCTTCCGTTCGCCCCACCGCTCTCCGGTGCACTTTGTTCCTCCAGCAGGAAAGTTTGCGTTTTGGGCCCTTTCTTGCCTCAGAAATACTTCCGACGTGTGCTTAGCGATAGCATTGTGATGAATGGGGCGCAAGCAACAAAATTCTCTCTTGTCGCGCACACACGCACCCCTCGACCACTAAAATCGCTGTTTTCATTTCCGTCCTCTGCTAATGGGCTCGCCGAGGAAAGGATACACAGAAGAAGAATAAGAAAGAGAGAGTGTGGCGGAGAAAAAAGCAAAAGGTTGCGAAGTTTCCGGGTGGACTCCCAGCCTTGAAGGGCGCTGCGTCATGAGCAGCAAAGGAGAGCGGAGTGGGTAGCAGAGAAGAAGCTCCAAGAAGCGCACATAGGCGTATTTGGAGCTCAAACTTGGACAAGAAAAGTAGCGCGACGTACGCTGCCGCAGCAGAAAGAGAGAAAAGCAAGGCAGCTATTAAACTATCTGGCGGGCGTAACACAGTTGCCGTCGCAAACCGCAGCCAGCAACCCTGGTAGCGGCTTCCATTTCCGGACAAGCGGAGGAGATGTTCAGATTAGATAAAGAACGCGGCTTGCAGGCCGCTGATAAATGCGCGGTTGTGTCAGCGGCAGACTTTGTGCGTTGCGCCAAATTTGCGTGTATGGTGGTGGAGTGTTTCACCCTCTACGCGGCGAAACATCCTGAGGAGGAAGGAGGGAAGGAGGCGTCATGCCGCGAATGAAGCAGAGAGGATAAACACTCGTGACTACGGCAGAAGCCACCATTTCTTATACTTTTTTGCTTTGTTCCTTTTTTCGTGTTTTGTGGTTTACAACACCAGCCATGATTTATAATGGGCTGTGGAAGAGAAAAGTGGAAATTGCTCGGCTTTGGCTTTGGCTTGTTGCTGCAGGCCGCCTCTTTCTAAAGATCGGACAATAGGCGGTGAGTGGCGGCCGTATGTTGCTGCGCAAACGCCGCATGGAGCGATGGGGAGCAACGAAAACTGTCACCGAGTTGTCATGTGACAACTCGGTTACAGCGACAGCGAGGTTGATTTGCAGCCAATTGGCTGCAAATCATTCTCGCTTTCGCTCTTTTCTGACACTTTTTCTGGATAAATATCGCTACTTTTTCTCGCCTTCTTTGACTTCTTTTCACATCCCTGATATGATTCTTTCTAGTTTGCATATAGTGTTAATGGCTAACAACGACTTGCTCAATAGCTTGGGTGTAGTCTCTGTAGCCAAGCGTTGTGGCGCTTTTGAGAAATAACGGTTTGCCAGCGGAGCGCGTGCAGCATTACGAACTTCTCTTAAGCAAATATTTGAGGCAGAGTTCAGTACGGAAGTTGCCCGCCTTTCATTCTAAATACGATAAATGTAGATTACAACAGAAAGCCGAGAGTTCCAAGGAAGTACGCATTTAAACTGCAAAAAGAAATGCAAGGCGGACAGAAAAAAATGCATGTCATGAACAGAAAAGAGACAAGTGGGAGTAACACATAAGTTTGGAGCAAAAATTACTTAACTCTCATTGACACGCTCATAAATCCTAGACGTGGTGCCTTAAAATTCATCTCTGTGAACTTCTCTTTGATGAGAATAAATATCTATTTCGAAAAGAAAAAGACACTGCGCCGACACAAACGACGATGATGGTTTTTGGTTTCTTTTGCGATCAGCTGTCGCACGCACTTGAAACTCAAGCTTCCTTTGTTGGAAACTGTTATCGGCTTCGCCAATCAATCGCCTTGCACCACAAGTCGCCGTCGCCAGTCCTCGGTAATCCCAATACACCCTATTCGTTTGCTGGCGGTGCTGGCTACGACTCATATACGATTATTATGGAGCTTCGCAGCCGCATGACCCCCATTGCAACTAACGAGGTAGACCAACAACCAGCAGCAGTCTCGTCCCAGCCCATCTCCGGTTAGGGTGCTGCTAGGCAGTGAGACCCAGCCGTTTTCAGTGGACAGGCCGAACAGGATGTTGAAGATTGGTTGGCCTCATACAATTGGGTGAGTCGTCATAACAGCAGGGACGACGGTATTAAGATCCACAACATTATCTTTTGTCTAAGCGGCTTTGCTAACCTCTGGTTTCGGCACAATGAGGCCTACATGCCAACTTGCGCCACTTCCAAGAGAACGTTTGCGGAGGTTTTTGATCGTCACACAGTGCAGAAACTACGCGCTGAACAATTCTGCCAGGTGCGAGCTTAGAATTGAAATGAAACTTTCACTAGTAACATTGAAGATGTCGAACTGTGCAAGCGTGTCGATGCATATATGGATACGGCTGAAAAGATAAAGAACATTGGGAAGGTCATCGAAGACGATGGGTTTCACATGCTGTTGACAAAGAGCTACACAACAGTGACCTCAGCCTACAACCTGTGTCAGAATCTCGGCTAGCTGCGTGAGCAACGCCTCTGAACTCGTCACCTTCCTGCACCTGCCTAGTCAATGTTCGAACCGGCTGTGAGCAGGGACCTCTTGACTAATGCCAGATTTCGTCCGGGATGAGCTCGCCCGACAGCTTCGGCTCCTCTCTGGCCCACGCTCTTAATATACAACCCAGTTAATTACCCCTACTATCAGACACACCATTATTCAAGAGGTTGCCGATGCACTTCCTAGTTGATAGTGGTAGTAATAGTGGTTCCTAATGGTAAGACGCCCGACTACGGTGCCGGAGTTCCCTGGTTCGAACCCGACCATGGCGGCTGCGTTTCGATGGAGGAGAAACGAAGTGGCGTCCGTGTGCTGTGCGATGTCAGCGCCCGTTAAAGATCCCCAGATGGTCAAAATTACTCCGCAACCCTCCACTACGGCTCCCCTTTCTCTCTTTGCACTTTCGCTCCCACCTTCCTCCCTTTCCTTACGGCACAGTTCAGGTGTGCACAAAGCAATTATGACAGGTACACTGCGCCTTTCCCTTCCCCTGAACCAACCAACCAACGCTACGCCAGTAGCACACCGGAACAGGTCGATCAAAACGGGCGTGTCAGCTGCTTCCTGCATGGCAGGACGCGACGAATATCCAGATGGTGGTTCCGGGATGATGTAACTGTCCTGCGGTCGGCGTGATGTGCGATTGGTGTAAGAACGAGGATCTCTGCGTTGATGGTAAGACAATTGTTGGTAACTCTCGTCGGGTCTTTGTCGCGGGGTGTACAGGCCGTCGCTACAGGCAAAGTCGGTAACATTCAAGGACATCGGCGAGTACGCACCCCCACATGTTCGAAGAGCATATACGTCTCCTGCGAGGCCATTGGGCCGAGCAAGCTGTACACGTGTCGTGACATCTCATCTCATCGCGAACAGTTTCACGGATGGCGCACAGGAAGCTATATATATATATATATATATATATATATATATATATATATATATAAAAGTGAAAAATTGCTTCATACTGTTTCCAAGTTTATTTGTAGTCGACGTTTCGGCAGGAGCCCTGCCTTTCTCAAGACTGATGGTACATGATTCTTGTTTGTCTTCTTATAGAGTTGGCCAGAGGTGATACAAACAATATGGGCACACACAGGTGAGTCAGCTGGACACGCACAACACACACATACACACACAGGTGCGGAGAGCAGGCTAGGCCCAATGGGCCATCAACCCAAGGCACTGGCCGCCGCGAGTCATCTGTATACAATACAAGACACAATACAGGCAACCGCGGAACAACCTTGGAAGGAAGAAAAAAAAGAAAAAAAGAAGACGAAAACAGGTGGGGGAAGGTGTTTGCTGTTCTCACTAAAAGATGGGAGCGCCCAGCGTGATGAGAAAACCAGGTGGACACTGCTGGTTAGAAGAACCTGACAGCGGCGAGTAAAGTTCGAGCAACTTGCGACGGGAGATGAACCTCGAAAAAAGAATTAAAAATAAAAAAATAAAAAAAGAAGTAAGTAAATATGCGGGACAGTAGAATGGTGAAATACTTTGAGGTTCGCTAACAGGTGTGAGGGCTAAGCAAAAGAAGAAAACAGGTGGGGGAACGTGTTTGCTGCAGGTGGTGAGAAAATTATTTTTCTTGTTCTCACTGGGAGCGCCCAGCGTGATGAAAAAACCAGGTGGACACTGCTGGTTAGAATAACCTGACAGCGGCGAGTAAAGTTCGAGCAACTTGCGACGGGAGATGAACCTCAGAGAAAAAAATAAAAAAAAAAAGTGAGTAAATATGTGGGACAGTAGAATGGTGAAATACTTTGAGGTTTTCGCTAACAGATGCGAGGGCCAAGCAAAAGAAGAAAACAGGTGGGGGAACGTGTTTGCTGCAGGTGGTGAGAAAATTATTTTTCTTGTTCTGACTGGGAGCGCCCAGCGTGATGAAAAAACCAGGTGGACATTGCTGGTTAGAAGAACCTGACAGCGGCGAGTAAAGTTCGAGCAACTCGCGACGAGAGATGAATCTCAAAGAAAGAATAAGAAGAAAAAAAAAATAATAAATAGATGTGGGACTGTAGAATGGTGAAATACTTTGAGCTTTTCGCTAAAAGATGTGAGCGCCAAGCATGAAGAAGGTTTTTACGAGAAGTGGGATGTGGAGGGTATCAAAGAAGCAAGAAAAAAAAGAAAGAAAAAAAAAAAAAAGAAACCGAGGAAAAACTGTAAAGGGATAATGATTGATATATATCTATAGCATTAAGCTTGCAGGGCTCGTAAGGACGACATTGCCCCAATGTTTTCATTTATCCCAGTATTAATTGTCCTAAACTTATAAATAAAGTATGACTCACGCTGCTCCCGCTCCCGTGTATTATTGAATCCCCCCTGAAGAACTGTTAGTTTGACTGAGTCGAATGAGTGCTGTTTCTGGTTGATATGTTTTGAAAAAGGAAGGTTGGGCAGAGAGCGGACATGAGCTCGGTGATTATTAAACCGCATTCGAAGAGGGGTAGCTGTCTGGCCAATATACTGCATGCGGCATACACCGCATTCTAGGAGATATATAACGTTTGAGGCATCGCAATCAAAGTTACCATCTATTCTCCACTTAAAACTTGACGCTGTGCTTGTTGCGCAGCTTGATGTCTGCATGTGGCTGCACACCTGGCATCTACTCTTTCCGCAAGGCCGGCACCCCAACCGCGGGTTATTACCTATTTTTGAGTGGACTAGGATGTTGCGGATGTTTTTCGGTCGTCGGTAGACAACTTGGGGAGGAGTCGTGAAAATACTGGAGAGACGTTCGCTCTGTTCTAGAATGTTGAAATGTTTCTTTAGGATTTTGTTCACGTTGGGGGGGTTACTCGTGTAGGTGAGTACCAGGCTTGTTCGGCGGTCTATGTTTTCCTCTCGTGGACGTCCCTCCAATATCTCCTCTCGGTTGAGTTCATATGCCTTCTTTATGGCGTCGTCAATAATATTTGGCGGGTACCGTTGTTTAGTCAGGACTTCCCGCATACGCTTTGCGTTTAGTGCGAAGTCCTGATCTTGGGAACAAATTCTTTTGAATCGATGAGCCTGAGAATATGGAATGCTTGTTTTTGAGTGATGAGGATGACAGCTTTGAAAATGTAAGTATTGTTGTCGGTCCGTGGGTTTTCTGTATACGCTTGTGGTGAGTGAACCTTCATGAACCGTAATTTCAACGTCAAGAAAGTTAATTTTGTTTCGGGAATATGTGTGCGTGAATGATATGCTAGGATGGAGGTGATTGAAGTTTTCAATGAAATGTAGGAGTGATTGTTCTGTGTCAGTCCAAATTAAGAAAATATCATCCAAGTAGCGCTTGTATAGGGTGGGCTTAATAGGGGAAGTAAGTAAAAATTCAAATTCAATGCTATGCATGAAGATATTAGCATAAGTAGGGGCCATTTTTGTACCCATGGCGGTGCCGTTAGTTTGTAAGTAGTGTTCGTTGTCGAATTCAAAGTTGTTGTATTCTAGTACTAGTTTTGTCAATACATAGTACTAGTTTTGTCAAAGGAGGCGGCATAGTGGTAATGGACAAGGACAAGTATATTGAGGAAGGAATTAGACAACTCTCTAACACTAAATTTTATAAACACCTAAAAGCGGACCCCACTCTAGAGCATCAAAGCTTCATAGCAGGGACCCTAAATGAGCTCGCAAAAAGTGGGGACATCTCCCTGCGATTATGCAAAGCCCTGACCGCCTCACACCCGTCGCCGGGCCGATTCTACATGCTTCCGAAAATTCACAAAAATGGTAATCCTGGCCGCCCTATAGTATCTGGCATCGGTACAATCACAGAACCAATCTCCAGTTACATTGACACATTAATTGGACACATACCTGAAACACACCCATCCCACATACGTGACACAAACCACTTCCTTCGCGAAATAGCAGGTATAAATCTTCCTCAGGGGGCCTTCCTTGTAACCTTAGATGTAGTCTCTCTATATACAAATATCCCGCATTCTGACGGAATCAAAGCTCTAATTCAGGCCTATATTCAGAATAGGAAGGAAGGATCCCCCACTCCAGAAGTCCTAGAGGTATTGACAAAACTAGTACTAGAATACAACAACTTTGAATTCGACAACGAACACTACTTACAAACTAACGGCACCGCCATGGGTACAAAAATGGCCCCTACTTATGCTAATATCTTCATGCATAGCATTGAATTTGAATTTTTACTTACTTCCCCTATTAAGCCCACCCTATACAAGCGCTACTTGGATGATATTTTCTTAATTTGGACTGACACAGAACAATCACTCCTACATTTCATTGAAAACTTCAATCACCTCCATCCTAGCATATCATTCACGCACACATATTCCCGAAACAAAATTAACTTTCTTGACGTTGAAATTACGGTTCATGAAGGTTCACTCACCACAAGCGTATACAGAAAACCCACGGACCGACAACAATACTTACATTTTCAAAGCTGTCATCCTCATCACTCAAAAACAAGCATTCCATATTCTCAGGCTCATCGATTCAAAAGAATTTGTTCCCAAGATCAGGACTTCGCACTAAACGCAAAGCGTATGCGGGAAGTCCTGACTAAACAACGGTACCCGCCAAATATTATTGACGACGCCATAAAGAAGGCATATGAACTCAACCGAGAGGAGATATTGGAGGGACGTCCACGAGAGGAAAACATAGACCGCCGAACAAGCCTGGTACTCACCTACACGAGTAACCCCCCCAACGTGAACAAAATCCTAAAGAAACATTTCAACATTCTAGAACAGAGCGAACGTCTCTCCAGTATTTTCACGACTCCTCCCCAAGTTGTCTACCGACGACCGAAAAACATCCGCAACATCCTAGTCCACTCAAAAATAGGTAATAACCCGCGGTTGGGGTGCCGGCCTTGCGGAAAGAGTAGATGCCAGGTGTGCAGCCACATGCAGACATCAAGCTGCGCAACAAGCACAGCGTCAAGTTTTAAGTGGAGAATAGATGGTAACTTTGATTGCGATGCCTCAAACGTTATATATCTCCTAGAATGCGGTGTATGCCGCATGCAGTATATTGGCCAGACAGCTACCCCTCTTCGAATGCGGTTTAATAATCACCGAGCTCATGTCCGCTCTCTGCCCAACCTTCCTTTTTCAAAACATATCAACCAGAAACAGCACTCATTCGACTCAGTCAAACTAACAGTTCTTCAGGGGGGATTCAATAATACACGGGAGCGGGAGCAGCGTGAGTCATACTTTATTTATAAGTTTAGGACAATTAATACTGGGATAAATGAAAACATTGGGGCAATGTCGTCCTTACGAGCCCTGCAAGCTTAATGCTATAGATATATATCAATCATTATCCCTTTACAGTTTTTCCTCGGTTTCTTTTTTTTTTTTTTTTCTTTTTTTTCTTGCTTCTTTGATACCCTCCACATCCCACTTCTCGTAAAAACCTTCTTCATGCTTGGCGCTCACATCTTTTAGCGAAAAGCTCAAAGTATTTCACCATTCTACAGTCCCACATCTATTTATTATTTTTTTTTTCTTCTTATTCTTTCTTTGAGATTCATCTCTCGTCGCGAGTTGCTCGAACTTTACTCGCCGCTGTCAGGTTCTTCTAACCAGCAATGTCCACCTGGTTTTTTCATCACGCTGGGCGCTCCCAGTCAGAACAAGAAAAATAATTTTCTCACCACCTGCAGCAAACACGTTCCCCCACCTGTTTTCTTCTTTTGCTTGGCCCTCGCATCTGTTAGCGAAAACATCAAAGTATTTCACCATTCTACTGTCCCACATATTTACTCACTTTTTTTTTTTTTAATTTTTTCTCTGAGGTTCATCTCCCGTCGCAAGTTGCTCGAACTTTACTCGCCGCTGTCAGGTTATTCTAACCAGCAGTGTCCACCTGGTTTTTTCATCACGCTGGGCGCTCCCAGTGAGAACAAGAAAAATAATTTTCTCACCACCTGCAGCAAACACGTTCCCCCACCTGTTTTCTTCTTTTGCTTAGCCCTCACACCTGTTAGCGAACCTCAAAGTATTTCACCTTCTACTGTCCCGCATATTTACTTACTTCTTTTTTTATTTTTTTATTTTTAATTCTTTTTTCGAGGTTCATCTCCCGTCGCAAGTTGCTCGAACTTTACTCGCCGCTGTCAGGTTCTTCTAACCAGCAGTGTCCACCTGGTTTTCTCATCACGCTGGGCGCTCCCATCTTTTAGTGAGAACAGCAAACACCTTCCCCCACCTGTTTTCGTCTTCTTTTTTTCTTTTTTTTCTTCCTTCCAAGGTTGTTCCGCGGTTGCCTGTATTGTGTCTTGTATTGTATACAGATGACTCGCGGCGGCCAGTGCCTTGGGTTGATGGCCCATTGGGCCTAGCCTGCTCTCCGCACCTGTGTGTGTATGTGTGTGTTGTGCGTGTCCAGCTGACTCACCTGTGTGTGCCCATATTGTTTGTATCACCTCTGGCCAACTCTATAAGAAGACAAACAAGAATCATGTACCATCAGTCTTGAGAAAGGCAGGGCTCCTGCCGAAATGTCGACTACAAATAAACTTGGAAACAGTATGAAGCAATTTTTCACTTTTATGTAACCTCTAGCAACCAAGTACGTCTATTTACTTATGCTATATATATATATATATATATATATATATATATATATATATATATATATATATATATATATATATATATATATATATATATATATATACAAGTGGATATGTACAAATAGATGTATGAATGCCGCCAAGCAATAAGTTCGGCTAAGTTTTTATATTATCCTTAATGGCGAATCAATTAGAAATATTTATTGTCAAAAGTACGCATTTTCCAGCTGGTAAAGCGGCCTTCTCGCATTGCACATTTGTACAATAGGGCCCCGTAGCCCGTTTTATATCGCAGAACCAGTGAGCATAACTTCCGCGACATTATTACTCCAAGTGACCCCGTTTAAAAAAAAATGAAAATGCACGTGCAGGTGCATGTGCAGTTATCTCGGCTGGTTTAGATTTCATTATTCACTACTTTCTCACTAAACATGTTCGAAGTACGACCTCTCTTTATAATTGAGGCTCTACAACTGTACTCAATGAGGACAAAATGCAAAAACAACTAATATTTCAATCTCTAGTCATACAATAGCAATTTTCTGAGGTAGTTTGCGTTGTATGCTTTGCGCATGTTTACGTATTTGCCCATATCCATTTATGGCAATCATAGAGACGCTCTTCAAAATTTTCACGTGAGCTTCAACGAATGCATGAATTACCTGATCTCATTCACCAAAATCGTACATCACTCTCTACTTCCACTCCATTTCTCAAAGTGCGCCTTTCCATCCTCTTCAGAGATGTGCTCGAAACACTGTCTTTCGATGTCACGCGTGACCGCCTCGTTGACAGCACACGTAAGCGCAGATATGACATATGTTATTGATGTCCTTAATTAGCTGAGGCGTGAAGGATTCATTCGAGAGATAGCATCGGGATGCCTTCAGCGACACCCTTGTCTCCCCTGTGCACTCATGCGCCTATTTTGATTGATGATGGCGAACAATTCGTTCATTTTATAAGCTCGCCAGATAAGGGTTGTTCTTACTCGAAGATGCCTTGCGTCAAAAGGGTACCTTCATAGCAGCTATTATGATTTTAGTTGAGTGGAGATAGAATGAAGCGTCCGCTTCAATGGTTATAAAGTACCACGCCGCATTTCTGTCGCCTTAAAAATGTGGACTAAAAAGCTAATGCGTATCCCCTTACTAAGTTAGTTATGATGAACGATGTTGATTCAAATAATTCAGCCTTATGTGAGCTTTGGAGCATTTATTGCTGCTCTTGCAGTCACCTGCCACGGCACGCGTGAAAATGAAAAGACGTTGAAAAGAAAATGAAATGAGGAGAGTGAGGCTACTTTGGCGCTGTTTAATCTCTGTGGTGTTTCTTCCTCTCACTCTCCAGTAAATATCCTTTCTTGTGGACATCATTCATCCGTTTGGTAAGAAGTTGACTGTATCAGCTACTCTAACGCGGGCCTTGTGCATGATAACCTTTGCGCCTCGGGGAGGCTTCGAGGGAAGGAGAGCCGTGTTAAAGAGGACGTATTCATGCATTAGGCCTCGATCTGGTTGACGAACTGTAACCGTAGGCTTGATGACGCCAGTCTTAATTTTATTTCACACATGCGTTGGCAGCAAAACTCTTGGGGGTCATCTACATACCCACGTGTCCAGTTTGCTTGTGTATTTAGCTTCTTGATAGTGAGGATATTCGTGCAGCCGATCTGATTAGACGACAGAGCATATCTGTCTGGAGCGTCTTGCTAGTCTGGTGAGTGCCTCCATCAACGCGGTAACTTGGGTGGGTGACTCTACTCTGGCCCATGTTCCTGAAAGGTGAGACCGGGATAGATGTATGACATTCTGCTTAAAGCGGGTAACACTGGGCCTTCTGCTAAAATGAAGATCCGTGGAGAGCGAATGTCGTCATCAACAGAAAATCAATCTGCATGTTTGATTTTATCCACGAGGTTGCTTTCTGCCTAGATTTGCTACCTATTGTTGACATTTAAGGCTAAATTTCTGAGGCGAAGTTAGTACTTTGTGCGTGACTACTTAGATTTTTAAAACTTTTTGTGCTATAGTGCTTTACAGGACATCTTAATCATAGATATAGCTTTGCAGGTACATCACTTTCTCTGTTCACTTTCGTCAACTCGGATAGTGCTTGCATTTTTTTGTAATGTGTACGACAACTTGTTCAAGAGACGTTTCATTTGTGAATTGTCTGAAGTACTTCAGATGTCGAACTCATTGACGCATACCCTTCACATAGCCTGCATTTGAATTGTATTTATGCCCGTATTGTCATAACACTATAACCTTCCGCGGCGGCTTAGTTGTTAAGTCAACTGCTGCTCATCCTCAGGACGCTGGTTCGATCCCAGCCGGTGCAGGTGCATTTAGATAGAGGCTTCCTTGTGTTGTGGGATGTCAACGCATGTTAAAGAACCCATGGGGATCAAATTCTCTGCATTCCTTCCACATGACGTCTCTGCAAGTCTAGGTCATTTCGCTGCGTTAAGCCCTGCGAATCGCACGAAACCAAAGAAAACCACGAAGTAGATTCAATATACCAATCCTTATTATTATCCCTCTTACTGGTTTATAAAAGTGCAGGGCGTGAAAATGATATCACACTAATCAAGTGCCTACCTCGACACCATACTTTGACCACTAGGCCCATTTGCGCCTTCCAGAGGTTTGCGTCATTGATTCTTCCTAAAGGAGTGAGATATCTGTGGAAGTAAACATGAAAGGCTGGGTACAACAAACACAGAAATGCGTGCCCAAATTTAGCCCGTAGAACATAAGGTCTGAAGAAGTACCCTGTTCCGTCGTTTGCCACCTCTCGCTATTCTGCATTTTCCACTTTCGAAAATCTTGCTCCCTTCTTCATTATAGGTAACTTATGCCGTTAACTACTTGGCCCTCATTGTAATGTATTCGAATGTATGCATTGATGAATTCATTGCCAT
Organism: Amblyomma maculatum; assembly: GCF_055883805.1. Classification (NCBI taxonomy): domain Eukaryota; kingdom Metazoa; phylum Arthropoda; class Arachnida; order Ixodida; family Ixodidae; genus Amblyomma; species Amblyomma maculatum. The sequence goes on from NC_139349.1 coordinate 89,931,311, forward strand.
ACCCTCTGAGCATAGACAAGTTAGGCTATTTAGATTTGTTTTTTGGGGGATCTTGGATGCATTATTAGCATTTTGAATGCTTAGTGTGCTGTTTCCGCCAAATTTACCAAGTGCGGAAAGGGCATCGTTCTGTCGGCGCAGGTTTCTTAGAAATTCTTACTACCACTGACATTACGAGAAAACGAGAATTGGTACTTGATTTTTCTAGTGTTAAGAACGTGGATTTTATCACGAAATTTTTAACTGGGAGTGGAAATATCCTAACATGGAAACTTTCACAGCTTGAGGCTAACTCCCAGTAAGGCCTGTGCTTTTTTGTCCAATCCACGTTTCTTGCCCAATAATGGGCAATCCAAATGCATAACCAATCTTCTCGGCAGTCCTCATCCATTGAATTGTGGAAGACGTACCTAGCATAAACTTTTTCTCACAGGTAATACTCAGCCAAACTGGGGAAGCACGAAGTGGCCTCGAAAGTGCGGCCCTCAGTAGGACCATTGTGGGCTCCCTATGTGAGCCCTGGAGGAACCAATGTGAGAAAAGTGCCGGGGGTCGCTATCGGTCCTAAACGGGCTGCTCGGAAAGGCACTAATACGTCCCATTAATAGGCAATATCACAGCCCTTGCGGGGTTTCCTTTATTCGGCCTACATTATTTGATACGGGTTGCATAAGCAGTTCCACCGTCCGTCCTGTTTGAACATAAGTGAGCAGCCTCTGAAAACTTTTTTCTCCCCGGTTTGTCCTATCAAGAGTAATATGAGGCCGAAGCAGGGTGAAGGCAGACGGGATCTATCTGGGCTTGACCCCATGCTCCCCAAACGGGCCCATAGTCGGTGCTTCAGGGGCAGCCTCACCCCCTATAATACGCCATCTTCATCTCAGGCGATAATAATCGTGGTCTATATTTTTTTAAACGTCAGCCTTATAGAAAGCAGCCGGACTGAATTATCTTTGCTTAATGGGCCAATATGGCAAGGCGGGCAGCTTACATAGGACCTACGTTGTCCGTAGCGCAGGCAAGAACCTATTAGACTAGCGATTCATGTGTAGAATTAGTCTATTGTAACACGTTATATAAAAGAAACGAGTGCACGCCTTCTATCGACAGGCCATGTGGTGAACTAAACCTTATTAAAGTGCAAAGTATGCAGAGCGGAGTAGCTCAATGCAACCTGGCAAGGGAGCATAATATTTCGTGCGCATGGCATAATAATTATGAAGAAATTAGGCAAATGCGACAATGGAAAAAGTGAAATGTGAAGTACTCAAGAACAAAATGCTTAGAAATATATAACAAAACATGTATAGCACTATGTGATGGGCGTGTGTAGTGCACATTACGGGAATGTAATATTGCATTCATTAGAAGATTGAGGCATGCCTGTGGGGTCAGCCCAACTGTCGCCGATGTATGCTCGTCTTCGGTATTAGATCCCAGTAAAAACAAGTTAGAATATTTTTTGTTGTCACAAGGGAATTCCTGTGGGGTTTCGACAGGGGATATCTGCTGTGGCAAAAGAACTGTTTGTAGTAACGTGAGAATTGTCTGTGCGTTGAAGGCCTCGCATTCTAAAAACGTGTTCGCGAGCCCGCGAGGCCCCACAACTTATAAAATAAAATTACAACAAAACTACACACGACAGAAAAGTGCGCACCACTTACATTGCTGCAGAAAAAAAATGCGACTTTACGACAAAAGTAGAGAATATGATATTGCATTTGACGTGATTCTATAGATACATCAGTTAGGTTTTGGCATCCCGATTTGTGCTTGCGGCTTTTATTAAGTACCAAGCCCGCCATTTTTCAAGTACTTTGAAGCTTGAGCAATAGGCCCGCTCGTACGATGGCGTTGCTATGGCCGTTCGTCTTGACCCCGAGCGCCCTGCATTACGCAAGCAAGCGGCTGCTTCACGGGGCTCGCTAGCAAGAGCCCTCCTTCCGAGTTTCAAAGCATCATTTTTTTCTTGCCTCTTTCGGATTTAGTATTCCTTACTGTTATTACTGTGCGAGCAAGAAGTTTATGTAAGCGTTCAGAGTAAATTTGAACAACGTACAGACTGTCTGAGAAAAAATGCTTGAGAATAAGTAACATTACAGGACAGAAGTAAAACAAGCTCAAAGAATACGAGCAAAAATGCCCAGAAGCAGAAACAACCACAATCAGCTCAGATAGCACTGCATGCACTGCCTGTTGACTAGGCTTGACTAAGTGGTTGCTTCCGTGCGAGCGCAACAGAAACAGTAAAAGCCACTGAGAATGCAGAAAGACACAGGTGTGACTGCATGGTGGTGGAAGAGTGTTCCGAAAGCTTCCGAGGCCCAAAATGGGCTGAAGTGGAACTAACGTGTCGCGGAAAAAGCTCGAAGAGAAGAAAGCAAGAAAGATGAGAGCAGCGAGATGCGTCTGCACTCTGCAGCTTGACCGTAAGATTAGGCTTTGGGGTATCATTACGACCCTCGGAATCTCCTCGCCTGGGCTGCCTGATAACGGACCGCAGACGCCGGCTCCCACATTGGCCTCTTTTTTGTTCTGTTCGAATACTGCTCTTCTGTACCACCATTGCAGGCATTGGTATTTTTTTAGCGTGATCCGTAATACTGGTGCGCCGATTCCGTAGTGGCCACGACTTCGGAGACACGTCTAAACTTGCACTTTTTCTTACGGCTACTACAACGCACACAAGCAACAGTAGACGGCGAAATGGCAGCGGAAGCTGCATTTTGCTCTCGAAAGATGTTCGGCAGCTGCGCGTTTTTTTTTCTTTGCCTACCATCTTCACCAAGAAGTTTGTAGGCTTAGCTGACAGGAGTAAAAATTGGCGCCTTCGTCTCACACACGTAATGACGGGGCACCGTTTCAAAAAACAAAACAGGACAACTCGCGAGGGTGCAACTGACGTATAGCTGAAGCTCCACTAGGCTGTTGCGAAAAGGACGGTTGGCCAAGGGTGAAATATATCTGTACAGAGCATTCGAAAATGTAAAATAGCACCTTCAAGGCGTTAGAAAACCTTAGCCACTCTGAGAGTTTGATCGCGTGTCTTGTACTTCATTGCAGAGCGTGTTTTTCAGCGTATCTCAACGCGTCGCAGTGGCAACGCTGGGCGTCTTTGCGAAACCTGCTGCCTCGCAACTGCATTTTGTGCTTGTAAGAAATAAATGTGCATGCTAGAAAAAATAAATAGCCGCATGACTTGGAAGGAAGTCAAAATAAAGAGGAAGCACCCCATCTGTCTTCTTCGAGCTGTAATACATAAATCAGCAAAGCGCTTTCTATATCAGTCACATTACTTTTTCGAAAGAAAAAGGACTGCCTTTTTAACTGCACAAAAAACAGCTGAAAACTTGTGATTTGTAGCTAGACAATATATTCACAGCCGCTTCTCTTACTTGCGACACATAAGATTGTACGTTATGTTGAAATGTCTTAACTTGCTAGCTTAGAAGTCTACGCGAGCTGCAGTGATAAAAAAGAAAGTCGATGGGGAACATTTTGTAACAAAACGTCGAGCTCTGAGTTTTCATAACTTTTGTGATGATTTTGTCCCTCATGTTTTTTTTTTTGCTTTTTTTTTTACGTTCGTACGGACAAAGGCTAACATTCTCGACGGAAGTTAGTTCGCAGCAGCGAAGGCAGTCTACCTCACTAGGCTCTGCATCGACGTCATTCTACTCCCTGTTCCAACAATAAAGTCCGTGTAAAAAAACAAACGAACCTTAAATATTCCTCCCAACGTCTCTCGTCGTTACATGAATGAATACGTGTTGTTTGCATGCCTTTCTGAGGGAGCACTAAAGCATGGCTATCGCTCATCATTTACTGCGCGTTGTATATTGTCAATTTAGGAGGAAATTTCAAAACTTACCAAATATTTCAGCTACTTATCCCTGATTTTCATCATTAGTAGTTTGAGTAAATGCGAATATATTTCCGCTGGTGAGGGTGAAAGCCTCAGCTCATCGGCTGCATTTGTTAAATTACCAACCTCCTAATATTCATATTTGCATTCATCTCTGCTTCTCATTTTTCCGGAGCCTATACGAGCTTGATTCAATATTATCTTGGTGGCAAGGAAAGACAACACATCTATAATGGGAGGTAGTCCGGTTGATAGTTGCTTTCTTTGTTAGTATCTCTATGCTAATACATCATCTGGCGAAAATGAGAAATGGGAGAAACCAGAGGCTTAGCATTCCAGTCCAACATCACGTTTTCCTGTGCAGCCCATGGAGGAAAACCATGTCAGAGGGTTCATGATTACCTTGGGTGGGCATTAGGTAACGCACACTGTGAGGATTGAAACCAAAAACATTTTTCCGTGTTATTTGTAGAACGACTCAAAATAATACAGCGTCTTTACAGACAACGAAGTAATGTTCAATAATATCAGGTGTATCGCATATCGGACAGGTAACAGAAGAAACAAAAATGTTTGCCGTGAATCCACGTTATAACTGGTAGAACTTCGGCATAAAGTTTCAAGAAAAACGTTTTAGTGCAAGGCCAAATCGGCATTTTACGTACTCTTCTCAACAGATTATGCCCCATATAATTAGAGAAGAGAGAACGATATAATAGAGGCGGAAACAGCACATTTATCAATTCTTTGTGTAAATGCTTGAGTGGAACGGAAGAATAAGTACTCATAAGAAAGGCGAATTGCCTGAAAACGCGCTGAATTTTAAGCTTATTTCATAAGACCAAATAATGAGGGCCGAAGGGTAAAATTCAGAGACCACTAATTTGGGGAAACGTTTTACATAGCTAGTTCCCATGGACACTGTGATAATTACATGGGAGCTATTATGAAAAAAAAAAAGAAACGAGCAACCAACTGCCTCACATAGAAATGTGTCAAACCTAGTCCAGCAGCAAAAACAGGCCTGTATAGGTTATCGCGCAGCATCTGTTCAAAACTGGAAGACCATATGAACGTTGCAAACTTTCGGTGAAAGCTTGTGACGTAATGCCTCGCGCAATGGTGTACCTGCAAAACATAAAAAATATTTGTTCCCATGAACATTTTCCAGGCCTGCGTTCTACCAAACATTGATAAGCGGTGCGGAACAAATCTCCAGTAACGGTCACTAGACTTGAATGCATGGAGGGGAACTCTAAGGTATTTGGGGATAACCTGAGACAATTCAACTCCAGAATAATGCGTCGGAAAGACCCGAACATTTAGAGCTATCAATTTGAGCGCCAGAGACAATGCCAAACTGGTCAATTGCTGTTGTAGATTTGTCAATACTGGGTTCATCAATGCAGAAAAACGCCATATCATCGGCGTACGCCAGTACTTTGACTTAATTGCCAAAGGCAACAAAGCCACGGATACTGTTTCTCAGCACACTCAGACAAAGCAGCTCTAGGTAGAGGGAAAGTGTAGCGGTGACGTAGGACAGCCATGCTTCACGGATGATCGAATTGGCACGGGTTCTGAGAGGTGACGGTTTACAATCAAGAGGGTGAAACAGTGTCTTCACAAAGCTGCGCCCGTTTAAGTACTTAAGTACCCTTTAAGCAAGCCGGTCGCTTAGGGCAACAAACTGGATTCCAAGGGAAGGGAAGCGTGGCAGGGGGCGGCGGAAATTTAGGTGGGCGGATGAGGTTAAGAAATTCGCAGGGGTGAAGTGAATGCACCTCGCACATGACCGGCTTAATTGAAGGAATGTGGGAGAGGCCTTCGCCCTGCAGTGGGTGTAGTCAGGCTGAGACGATGATGGTGATGATTCAGCACTGGCACGGTCAAGAGGAGAAAGCAGAAACGAATTCCGGACAGGGTGAAATCCCTTCGCAAGGAAAATCTGTAACAGAACAAGCTGCTCATGTGAGCCGGAGCAAGATTCAATAATTGTAGGTACAATCCTTTTGTTACTTTGAGTGGAGGGGCTCCTCAAACCACACGTGTGATATGGGCCAATGAGAAGCGACATCGCATATTGTAGGCAATTTGTTAGGACTTTTGCGAAAATTTTATAGTCCACATTTGCCATTGTTATTGGCCTGTAGCCGTACACTGACCGCAATGTTTCTTGGTCCGTGCTCTTTGGAATTGAGACTGCGTGATTTCAAGTAAACGACTCAGGAAGGACCTTAATCTTAAAGCGGAAGTCTAAAGCCGGGCAGTGCTCAGTACAGATTTAAAATCTTTGTAAAACTTGCATGAGATGTCATCAGGACCAGATGCTTTGGAGAGAAGTAACTGGTCAGTTGCTTGTTCTGTTTCTTCCAGCGTGACAGGGCCATTGATAACAGAACAATCATATTCCCCTCTGCTACCAGCTTAGAGAACAGAACAGAAATGCAGGTCACTATGAAAAGTGCATCATTGTCACACAAGGATGTCTAAGGGACCACAGTGGGTGCTTTCCTTCGTTATAACCATGTTTAAGCTGGTTTAAACATCCGGACAATGATACGGCGGCTCCTATATGATCTCCAAAACCTCATGATCTCCGCAATCATGCGCGCCGTTTTCATGGAGTTGATCAAGGAGGCCACGCCCTGATCCCCGCGATTTCACGCGGCGGTTCCCAGGTGGCGCCGTGTGTAATGATCAAACTCCAGCTTTTCCTGCTTCCGCATTGTAACCGATTTACGAGAGATAACACCTGGAAACATACATACAATTCTAAAGCAACTGTCCGAACTGGATCTTTCAGCTTTTTTTTTTTACTTTGCGCATTCAATCTTCAATAGGCTTAGATTTTTTTTTTTTTCGGTGAAGGTTTTGACACTTGACGTTTCAGGAAACTCGAAAACAGAGGAAAGGAGTTTTTTATGATTCACTTTCTCTGTGCCATTATCTGCTCAAGGTTTAAAGCGAAACGACCGATCAGAGATAGCCCCCTCAACGCTCCTTCCTTTGGCAGGAAATAAGCACACCGAGTGGGGTTTGTGTCAGTCCTTCAAAGTAGAACTTAAGGGTAGGTCAGAAGTACCAAACTAGTTTTTCAGCGCGCAGGCTTAAAGATAAGACTGAAACCTCGTTGAACGAAAAAGCTGTTCTTTACGCCCTCCATCTAAAAAGAAACCCCAAATGTTGCAGACTTCCTTTTTTGTGATGGAATTTTTCGCCTGTTCCTTATTATATGCCCGGTGGGAGTTTTATTGGAGGTCGCTTACTCGGCTGCTTCGTAGGTGCGCTTGGATTAAACCCAGCCAACACCGTGATGGATCACACACACTTTTCACGCTTCAAAATGGCTTCTGTTGACGGTGAGTGATCGATGAAACAGGCACCACGTGTTTTGCCGCGGGCCCTGAGGCAGCCTTTATCGATGATTTGCGCGAAAATTAATTTCGACGTATCCCTGCCATCATTGCGGAATTCATTTTGCAGAGTGTTTATTTTGTAATTTTCGGACTTTGGATATATTACTGCTTGAATTCTGCTTTTAATCATTCACGTTTCTTGCCCCTGGAGAGTAATAAGGAAACTGGCCCTGCCTAGGGCTTTAAGCTTTATTTTTGGCTTATGTTATGTGCTAGGCTTGTTTGCATTGCTGCTACACTGATGAGACTTGGTAGGCGCCGCTAGCGCTTGTCGCGGTGACCTGTGTATTCCGAACTATGCGCACAATAATGTATTGTAACATGTTGGTTTTCAGTGAAATGCACATTACATCTGAAGTTAATATCCTGCCTTTGCATGCTTATAGGTTTGGTTTTAATAGACGAGTACACGCACTGTCAACACTGGAGCTGATCGAAGACTCCTGTTCGGCTTGCCACACCTGCAAGAAATAATAAAAAGAGAGCTAAATGTCATGGCCTCTTTGAAAGAGAAAAAAAATAAAAGCAAGTGAGCAAACGGCGATATGTACTGCTTTTAGGCATCGCCCAGTTCACTCCAGGTTTTTAAACAGTAGATGGATTTGCGGCGAGCTTTGCGGCGCTTCCTCGAACGATGACTGCAAATAAGCGACGCTCCGGTCTATGACTGAGCTTCTATTCAACAATATAATAAACGCCATATTATGTGTTGTTTTGGTAACGAGAGAGAGAGAGAGAGAAGAGAGAGGAGCTTATTCACATTTGTTGCCGTTGAAGACCTTTGATGGTCCAAATTGCGCCTGTATAATTTCGACCCTTTTTTTTTTATAAACGGCACTGTAAGATTAGGACGGAATACGAAAGACGGTTCAAACATCTTCTGAACGACAATGAAAGTAGGTTTTTCTTGTAAAGAAGGATCAAGCGAAGCGAACGCGAGACGCGGAGACAAGCCAATCTCCTGATTTCTTTGGACCGTTTCTTTGTGCCTGCTGCATACGCTGTATTCAAGACAATAACTGTTAATAATAAGATCCACCAGATAGCCTCATAAAACTCAAGCTTACTAATGTATTATCTTTCATGTATTAAATCTAATTTCCAAAAGATGGGGAACTTAACTTAAAGGCTGAGTTACCAAATTCCCCGGTTTTCTTTAAGCTGGGCACACATAGTGTGATGTCCTTTGAAAAGCTTCGAATAATATGCAAAATCTAGGCCAGTTGTGGCTCGGTGAACAAAAGAATCAGTCAAAAAAGACTTATGCTCGTCCTTGTCCTTTTGTGACTTCTTTACCTCTTCATCCGCTTGAGGGATAACTTATGAGACGTGACTGAAGTGTTTTTGTTGGTCTCTGAAACGTAACCAGCTACCGTGTGCTAACTTCTTCGCGAAGGCCAGACGATATATAATGGGCAGCGCGGGGGCTTTTTCTTTAAATGATTTGAAGAGTTTCCTACAAAAGCATTTAATAACACGTAAGCTGTTTACGAAAGATTTTCATACATAATTTTACGGAACACGATATTTGAAAGAATTCTCACTGCAGCAAATGAATGAAGGTGTATATTTATGATCTTTGCTTCAACAACTTACCTGAATATTAGCGGAACCGAACATTTGCTAGCAAAGGAGTCCTCGTATACTCCCATTGTGGAAGCAAGTGAAAGGTAAAGAAATAGTGGACTTTTGTTCATCACGTTCTGCTGCATAGTTTCTCCTGATTTCAAAACTGGCAATTAAATCTGGCAATAAAAAACAAATGAGGTCGCTTTTGATACTAAGTCGCAAAATCAATAGTCTGCTTAGGAAGGATCTGGGAATATTTTGTTCGTTATGATGCAGTTGTTAAACAATGAAGCGCTTTTTACACAGTTCATTACATCATAGTTTCGAAGCTTGCTTTTGCAATGGGCCACTGCCAATAGTAATTTATTTCTTTGAGATGCATTTAGCACTATTTATATTCTAATTAAGAGATTTTCTTTAAGCACTTTCTTATATACTCATTAGGAAATTTTTGTCGTTCGTACGGAAGGCAATAACCAATACTCTCAAAACAGTCTGCTTAGTGGCACCTCCTACGCGGGTTTCTTGCACGGAGGCTGTACCACCTGTAACAATTATATTTTTATCTGCGACCATATTGAGAAGTGCATCTACAAAATAATCTTTACTAACTTTAGTAAGCCCAAAACCTCTCTTATTCAATTTCTAACTTTTCAATATTGCAATCTTAGCCTAAAATATCCCTTTGTCCTGTCGGATGCAAACGTTTATTGACCAAGCAGACTGCAATCAAAGCGCATAACTTTCATTTCAGCCAGTAATCTCGGACCATATTTGTCGATCTGAAAGTTGTACTTCAGTTCCGTGCTAGAGAAATATGACGATAATTCATTTATTTCGGGCTTCTAGTCCAAAATCGCCAGATGTGCGGTCAGAAGACTTTTGTCCCTGATACTACAATAATTTGCGTGTGCCCGCAAAACAACCACATTTGTATTTTTTTTCTAGAAAGCAGATTACTTGCCTTTGATTTTTTTTTTTCGACGTCAATTAGCCATTTAGACGAAAAGGTTTCTCAAGAGGACTGCCGCGCGCCGGTTTAAGTGGACAGAGTTATTATTTTGCTTCGGAAGATCTGCTGTTACACATAGCAAAATGAGTTTTAAATTCTGCAACGATCAGGGACTTGCAGTAGCATGTTTGGGCCTGCTCGACGTTTTTGATAACGAAGTCATTTGGAATTGTAGATTATTGAGTGACATGGTCGTCGGGCGTCCAATAATGGGTTCTACTTTCATATCTGGGCCGTTCTAAGAAAAGGCCTCTCACGTGACGTTTAACTACAGTTGTATCCCTAGCCCTTCCCCCGCCCAAATGGGAGCCGAAGTTGCTCGCACGCAAGCACTACCGGGCTCTGATGCTCATAACGGAGCTTTATGCATAAAAAGGGAGGAGGGGGCGGGCTCAAAGAAAGGAGTAAATAAAAATCGAACCCCTGGGGAGTTTTTTTGTACAGGCTGCCTTCGACGGAAATCGATTGTGTTTCCTAAGCTTTACGTGGCTAGTGTGCTCCGTTACACAGCTTCCTCTTTGAGGAAGAACGGAAAAATGTGCACGAAAAAGGAACCAGAAGCTCGTTAGCGCCAACTGGGCAAGAAAAGAAGAAGCAAAACAAACACGAAAACATAGTAGGGACGCCGCCACCGGTGGTATAGTAAGAGAGGTGCGGCTGGATTTTACTATCTATGTGGGTTGCTTACTTTACTGTCTGCCTGCAGGCCTGGCCTTTCATCACGCACAGCTGAATAGGCACTACGTAGTACAGAAGCCTGCTTCGGAGAGGCCGCAGACGCCTGGGGACCGACTACCGGCAAACCTTCCTTTTTACATCCTGTCTATACAGGTTTTACATACTGTCCGCTGCTGCCACAATAATAAAAGAGGGAATATATTTGCAATAAAACGGGAGCGCGTCGATTCCTCTGCTGCCTTTAAACAATTTTTGTCGTTTTGTATTGCAGTCATGTTCAGCGTAATTTGTTGAAAAGATCACCTTTTCTCACATGTGCGGCATTCTCGGAACAGCCGTCGTTGCCGCCATCCGAGTGATCGAAATGATGCACTGAGTGCTGGGTTTTCTCTGGAAGCTGGCAGACGTCTTAATTTTGCTAGGGAAAATTTAATTCGCTCCGTTTAATTTCGCGCCATAGAGGGAGGCTGATTCAACCGCGGGAACCCAAGCCAATTACTTTCATGCAACTTACAACAGATAACGGTTGCTTCAGATAACTACGAAATAGATACGGAAATTAATATTTCAGCTTTCGCGTAAAATGCCGATGACAATTCCGACTAAGTTCTCATAATATCTCTAACTTTAACGCTGCAGCGTTAAAAAGCGAGAATTAATTGATACCTCACTAGGTCGTGCCTTTCTGATTTAAGCAAATATTTCAGTGAGGGAGGCATGTTACCATTCATTTCATTCCTTCTTTAATTATAAATATAATGGCATTATAATTGGTCACTTTCTCTCCACCTACGCTGGAAAAAAGGTGGAGGGGGCAGCGATAAGCAAACGTCAGGATGCCAACCTTATATATAAACTTTAAATGCCTAGCCGACTGAAGACCAGAGCTTATTAGACAACTCCACCTTTCAAAAACTACACTCATGGGCAGAGGCTTCAACGATTCTGCAGTTATAGTTTTGACTTAATATACTCCATGAGTATTAATCACTATCGCAGGATTCCAAATATTCATTCTTCGATTTCAGTAGTTCATTACCAGCCGGTATATTTTGCCACAAGTCTTATGATTTTTACTCGCCCTCAATCTCTTCTGGCGATTTGTTTAAGATATGTTCCGTCATAAGAGGCGCCTGTAGATTACAAAGGAATGAGAATGGTAATCGAGACCACAGAGGTAGTGTATATCTGTTTTTCGAGGAGGGGATGGCCATAGTCACGTAGAACATTATTAGTTGAGGATGGATGCAAAATGTATGTTGCACTGAACAGCCTGATTTAGCTCGTTATGAAATAAAATATTTTTATTTCGGAGTATTACCACGATGAGGATTGAAAAAACGCCGTCACTTCGAGAGGACCTCTACACTGCAGATAATTTGGCAGAGCAAACAAAGAACAAAACATCAAATAACTTTATTGTTGAATAGCGAAATATT
>NC_139349.1:89948292-90113292 GCF_055883805.1 Amblyomma maculatum
GCACGCCAGGGCGCGCTTGGACGGCGGTTTCAGTTCCGCTCTTTTCGCTTGATGGGAGAGTCGACGGGGAGAATATGCGGTACTTGGTTCTTCGCTCTCCATTTTGGCGCGTAGCTCAGGATTTTCGAGTGCGCCGGCAAGTTTGCGCGTCTCACCATTTATCATGATCATGCGGTGACGCATTGGCGATCCCGTCTATATGGGAAGCAGTACAAGTGCTCTAATACGCTTTGTTTTTACGATAGCTCGATTCTCGTTTGCAGTAAGCTAGCATCAGTTATACTCCGGTCGTTTTACATGTATTCGACTGTATTGGGAATGAAGCGGCGTTTCTTGACTGATTTCCTTTGCTTTGACTGAATGGTTAGTCCACTGCAGTCACTTTGATAAAAGTTTGCGAAATTTTCGTTGCGTTGTTCACTAGTTGTAATTCTGTTCATTTTTCCTATCAGAAGCGTATAAATGCACACGAGAAGAGAAATACGTATGTGCCGGCTATTTGTTTTTTGTTTGTTTTTTTTTTTTGCTGGCTGCACGATTATTTTTCTGCGCGATACATAATTACTAAAGTGGTTCGGGCGTAACAACCGACAAAACAATGACAGCGTAAAATCGAGTAATGACGTCAATGAAACAAAAAAGCGATAGAAGACAGACTGAAGCCAGTTTAGAAGATAGATATAAATTCAAATTTGTCGCACCGTTCACATATGTTCAATTCCCGGAAATATATAGAGCTGGTCTCCTTACCAAGCGCGCACGGTGCTCTGTGGAATTTCAAAAATGAGAATCGATTACACCACCGGGCCATTGCGCCAGTGCTTCTGTTTCCGTGGGGTGTCGTAAAGACGGCTTGAGCTAATACGGCCACCGTCAGGAAAATAGCTGAAACTCTCGAACATACACCACGGTCATGCTGATAGTCACTACAAAAAAGAACAAAAAGTATTTGCGTTTTTGTTATTTGCTGTAAGTTAGCTGCTGGCAAAGCTGCTGGATGGAGTGCGGTTGCATGTGCTTCAAGGCTAGCTTTATTTGGCAGTCTTGGGCCAGAGAACTGCGGAACCTAATATAAAGGGCAAAAAATGCCGGAAATTTGGGCTAAAATTGTGATAACGTGCAAACGCGACGAAGCACTTGTTTCGTTCCTCGTTCGCCTTGCTTCGCGCAGTCGGCTTGAATGAGACACAGATTTGTTCCCTAAAAGAATTCTTTATTTATTCGGTGCATATCCAGTGCCGTACTGCCGAACTTTCCGTTACCTTGGAAGTACCTTGCTAGGTAGCTGTTATGAAGATTACATGCATAGCAACGCGTTGCCGTACAGTTGTAGTTGGCAGATGTTGCCGTTCAGAGTTTCTATGCCGCTGTTGAGCAATCAAAACGTATCCATAAAGGAGCCGAGATTTTGTTTAGGGTAGTAGCCAACGGACGGGTGCACCTGCAAAAAATTGGAAATTCTTCGGTCGTGACACATAAGGCTGCTTTCGTGTGGGAAAGCGAGAATATTACTTTTCGCAAGCAGCATTTTTTTCTTGCAAGTTCTTTCTGCGAGATGATTATTCTAGATCGTTTGTTGTGCTTTAAAACAGGCACACGGTATGAGCTTCGAGCTGCATGCGGACGATGAAACATATATACATTCTTGAAAGAACGAAGCGCAGCCTGCTAATTCGCACGCCGAACCTCATTCTTCGGTTCTCGTATCTATTCTGCTTCAGAGCACACTGTCGCCGCGGCCTATCATCTATGCAAGTATGTAGAGGTTGTGAAATTGAAGGGCAGTTGGCGCACGCCTCTCCTCAGGTGCGACGCTATCCGACCCTTCTTGCGCGCTTCTCTATGAAACCAACACGTGCGCCTCGGTCAGCCGCATGCCTCATGCTGCATAGATGCACTGCAACTGTATTGTGCCCGACGTTAGCGTGTTGACGCCATTTTTACGAGACCATCGCTAGGCCTCAACGTGAAATTTTGTAGGTGAAACTTGTTCTAACGGAGCTAGCAAGGCTTTCGCTTCAAACTCAAGAGCGATTTCACGCTACCGTATGACTTCGATCCATTAGAAGCTGTGCGTGTCAATGCTAAAATGCAGAAGAAAAAAATCTCACATGCAAACGCGCATAGTGTGGCATGACGGAAAACAGAGATTTCACTGTAATGCAAGCAGCGCGAGCCGTTAAACTCTGAGAACGTCGCATGTAGACCCCTGTGCATAATACACTAATCAGCGCCAGATTATCATGTCCACCACCGCACGCTACGCAACCACAGGTATTGATTGCCGATCCGATTTCCTCTTGTCGTGACGCTGGGGCTACGTCGACCCGGCCTTCACTTGGTAGCGTGCAGAGACTCGGGGTTGAAGTAGGATTGAATCTTCGAAGTTGGTGAAATATGTACAAGCAGGTTGAATGGCACTTTGAGAAACTTATTTACAAGATTATTTACACGAAAAAGAAGGGTACATCAGCAAAATGGCAAGCGTTAAGAGTTCATAGCGAGAAGCGACTGGATGAGCCGTTTACCCAGGGCCCAGAGCGACATTTCGTGCTCTGCAGCGTCCTTAAAACCCCCTATGTCCAGCCCCTCTCTGAAGATGCTGACCAACCAAATCCAGGGCACGCCCCTCAGATATCGGCATCCAATCGAACACATCACTGCACTGATGGTCTGAAGCACTGACTGGCCCGGCATTGTTTCGTTGAGCCTGGTCACTTGTTGGCGGGAAAAGCTTGGGAACGGCGAGGAGGTACATTTCTATTCTTCAGCCAAGAATCGATAGGCAGCTGGTTCCGGCAAGTGGATTTACTTCTCAGAAACCCAAGTGCACGTGGGCGCCGCTTACGCTCCCAGCATTGTCCGTTTTCGACAATTGCAAATCTTTCCTGCATTCCCGGGAAATCATTTAATGGCCGTATGCGTCATGCTCCTTTCTTGTCCTGCACGTCAGCGGACATGTCACTCTGTCGTCTCCTTTGGATAGGAGGCATTCATCACTGGAGGATAGCACTTCTCGACTGGAAGGGTGAACAAAAGAAAGAAAGCACTTCCTGCTATTTCCCGCAGGGGGACGTTTCTTTGTGTTTTTCCAGACGTTCTCTTGACAGGGTCAATTTGGCATTTGCAGGGTGTCCACAAAGCAAAACAGGCTTACAAAACAGGATTCCTGGAAACAGGCTCACTTAGAGCCATTGGACCATCACCACATATCCACAGCACTTATTCATGCCCACAGGCGAACAATAGAGCGCGCAAATGCGGATGCACGGTCGTAACAGCCTCCTCCCCCGCCAGAAGAGTCTCGGAGGGCAGCAGTCGCAGCTGCTGCATGAAGAGACGACTTAATGGCCTGCACGTGAACGCTTGAAGCTCGCTGTTGCTTGTCGCGTTGTCTTGATTGTTGTAGGCCAAATTGCTTGAGCTATCTGAAACTCAACCACATGTCGAAGCAAGTACTCGGCTCCCGTCTGAAGAGACCAGGTCAAAAGAAAACTGCCATTGTTGTTCGAGAAAAGCCCACTCTCAAGACGTTCAGGACCCACGTATGCCTCGAAAACCAAACGTGCTGCTTTACATAGTCACATATATTCAAGCGCACGAAAAAAAAAAGAAACCTGATTATCAATTTGGATACATGGTGAGGAACACCTCGGACTGCTTAGAAACAGCGGCTAAGCGCGTCCGCATTCCCATTTAACTTCCCCTTTTTGTATCTTATTTCAAAATTGTACTGCTGTAAAATCAAGCTCCACCTAAGAAGGCGACTGTTCTTCGATGTCGCAGTTTGCAGCCAAGCCAGGGGACAATGGTCCGTCTCTACGGTGAATTTGGCCCCTCCAAGATAGCACTTCAATTTTTGAATGGCCCATACAATGCAAGCGCACTCTTTCTCTGACGCGCAATAAGCCCTCTCTCTAGAACTCAGTTTTCTGCTCAAGTAGAGCACGGGGTGCTCGTTACCGTCGTCATCTCTCTGGCAGAGAACAGCACCTAGCCCTCGATCACTGGCATCACACTGGACCGTGAATTCTCGGTCATAGTCTGGAGCTCGCAATACCGGACGGCTAATCAGCACAGCCTTCAGGTTTACGAAGGAGGCTTCCTTTTGTTCGTCCCAGACTACATTTGTCGGTTCTGTCTTGCGGAGAGCGTCGGTCAGAGGGCTAGCCAAAGCTGAATAGTTAGGGATGTAGTGATTGTAGTACCCAGTCAGACCTAGGAATGCTCGAATTTCCGTCTTCGTGCTCGGCCGCGGGTAGTCTGCTACCGCAGAAATCTTAATCTCGCTGGGTTTCCTGAAACCTTGACCTACATTGTGACCCAAGTAGTCCACGGTCGCCCTTGCCAGGCAACATTTCTCGGCCTTTACAGGTAGTCCAGCTTGACGCAAAAGGCTCAGTACAGCTCTTAGATGTACCATATGGTCCGCCCATGAGTCGGAAAAAACCGCAATGTCATCTAAATAAGGCACTGCGAATGTTTCACACCCCTTTAAAACCCTATCCATGAGTCGGGAAAAACAAAATGGAGCATTTTTGAGCCCGAAACTCATCATTGTTGGCTGGTAGCTGCCCGTCGGAGTGACGAAAGCCGCGTATCTGCTGGCGCGTTCAGTGAGCGGTACTTGCCAGTATCCTCGAGTAAGGTCCAGCGTAGTCACATATGCCGCTCTACTGACCTGTTCTACTCTCTCCTCAATATTCGGAATAGGATACACTTGATCCCTGGTGAGAGAATTTAGCTTTCGGTAGTCTACCACAGGCCTAGGGTCTTTACCTGGAGCTTCTACTAAGATCATAGGCGAAGCATAATCGCTTTCCGAGGGTTTTATTGCTCCTAATTCCAGCATGCGAGTTACTTCCCTATCCAGAATTTCTCTTTGCCTTGGAGAAAATCGGTAGCACCTTGATCGCACTGGCACGTCTGAAGTCAGCTCAATATCGTGCTCAGTCAAATCAGTCCTGCCTGGCCTGTCCACGAAGCAGGCCTCAAACTCTGTTATTATCGCGCCCAGATCGGACAGCTGGGATTTCTTTAGTTCTCCTCTCTGCTCCGTCTTTTTGAGAAGCTCCTGAGCGTTGCTTCCTTTTCCGCTGAGGCAAATCAAGTTATCTCCCATCTCCTCGGGAAGGTTTAACGTTAGATTTACCACGGCTTGCTCCATAGCTAAGTCCTCTCGGGTTCCACTTAAAAGTCTCGTGAGATTACTAGACACTGACGGCAAGAGGTTACTCTCAAGAACGTCCTCATTCCGCGTCTCATCAAGCTCACTTTCAAGTTGACTTATCTGAGATGCCTCGCTCTCAACGTTTTCTGACCCGCTATCTTCCGCATCGACCACTGTTTTAACTGCCGTTTCCTCCGCTGGGGATTTTTCTGGAATGAGCAGTGTAGCTAGTTCTCGCGTCTTTGAACGTGTTAAGGCCTGCACATCTCTGTCTCTGAAAATCAGAAGGCAAGCCTTGACCTTCTCGTAGTTGTCCGCGTCCTCCTTGCTTAGCCGCGCGACAACCTCCGCTGCCTCGCAGGGCAGAACCGTCAATAATCTCTGAGACCACGTGTCTCGCTGGAAGGACAGTTTTTCGCAAGTTCGCTCAAAGTTAGCCAGATACAGACCGATATCCCCTGATATCACATATGGCTGCATGTACTTTGACATCTTGAAATCTGCCTCCTTGTTGAGAAGAGGTACCGCTAGCTGGGGACAATTGCCCGACCTCTTGCTCAACTCTACTTCTAATTTCCGGAGCTCAATTTCTAGCTCCCGCCTTTTTGCTTCTCTCTCAATTTCACGCTCCCGCCTCTTTTCCTCTTTTTCTCGCTCTTTCTGCTGTATGAGCTGCTCCTCCTTTTTTTGTTCGATGAGGTGCCATGCTTCACTGAGCTCCTCATCATCGGCTCCCAAATCAGTGATTGCCTTTAAAATCAAGGGTTTTCGTGCCAAACCACTTATATCAATTCCCAATTCCTCACACAATAGCAACAGGTCCGGTTTCTGCAGCTTTTGTAGGTCCATGATCGCTCCGAGTGTCGGCTACTTCCAAAACAACTGTGCAAACTACCAAACCTAAAGGCGTTTATACACTCTTCACCAGTTCTAAAAACTAACCCTGTTCTAGAACCTGGTCCACATCAGAAGAAAAGCAAGCACTCACCCACACATGCGATCGATGTTCCGAGCTGCTCTCTTGTTGGCCGATTGTTGCTCCTGCTTGTTGCTTGAGATGCCACCTCCGATCACAAGATGTGGCTTGTAGATTCTGATCCACCTTCAATCACCAGATGTTGTAGCTTGTAGATCCAGATCCCACCTCCAGTCATCAGATGTTGTGGCTTGTAGATTCAGATCCCAACGCTGGTCACCAGTTGTCGTGACGCTGGGGCTACGTCGACCCGGCCTTCACTTGGTAGCGTGCAGAGACTCGGGGTTGAAGTAGGATTGAATCTTCGAAGTTGGTGAAATAGGTACAAGCAGGTTGAATGGCACTTTGAGAAACTTATTTACAAGATTATTTACACGAAAAAGAAGGGTACATCAGCAAAATGGCAAGCGTTAAGAGTTCATAGCGAGAAGCGACTGGATGAGCCGTTTACCCAGGGCCCAGAGCGACATTTCGTGCTCTGCAGCGTCCTTAAAACCCCCTATGTCCAGCCCCTCTCTGAAGATGCTGACCAACCAAATCCAGGGCACGCCCCTCAGATATCGGCATCCAATCGAACACATCACTGCACTGATGGTCTGAAGCACTGACTGGCCCGGCATTGTTTCGTTGAGCCTGGTCACTTGTTGGCGGGAAAAGCTTGGGAACGGCGAGGAGGTACATTTCTATTCTTCAGCCAAGAATCGATAGGCAGCTGGTTCCGGCAAGTGGATTTACTTCTCAGAAACCCAAGTGCACGTGGGCGCCGCTTACGCTCCCAGCATTGTCCGTTTTCGACAATTGCAAATCTTTCCTGCATTCCCGGGAAATCATTTAATGGCCGTATGCGTCATGCTCCTTTCTTGTCCTGCACGTCAGCGGACATGTCACTCTGTCGTCTCCTTTGGATAGGAGGCATTCATCACTGGAGGATAGCACTTCTCGACTGGAAGGGTGAACAAAAGAAAGAAAGCACTTCCTGCTATTTCCCGCAGGGGGACGTTTCTTTGTGTTTTTCCAGACGTTCTCTTGACAGGGTCAATTTGGCATTTGCAGGGTGTCCACAAAGCAAAACAGGCTTACAAAACAGGATTCCTGGAAACAGGCTCACTTAGAGCCATTGGACCATCACCACATATCCACAGCACTTATTCATGCCCACAGGCGAACAATAGAGCGCGCAAATGCGGATGCACGGTCGTAACAGCCTCCTCCCCCGCCAGAAGAGTCTCGGAGGGCAGCAGTCGCAGCTGCTGCATGAAGAGACGACTTAATGGCCTGCACGTGAACGCTTGAAGCTCGCTGTTGCTTGTCGCGTTGTCTTGATTGTTGTAGGCCAAATTGCTTGAGCTATCTGAAACTCAACCACATGTCGAAGCAAGTACTCGGCTCCCGTCTGAAGAGACCAGGTCAAAAGAAAACTGCCATTGTTGTTCGAGAAAAGCCCACTCTCAAGACGTTCAGGACCCACGTATGCCTCGAAAACCAAACGTGCTGCTTTACATAGTCACATATATTCAAGCGCACGAAAAAAAAAAGAAACCTGATTATCAATTTGGATACATGGTGAGGAACACCTCGGACTGCTTAGAAACAGCGGCTAAGCGCGTCCGCATTCCCATTTAACTTCCCCTTTTTGTATCTTATTTCAAAATTGTACTGCTGTAAAATCAAGCTCCACCTAAGAAGGCGACTGTTCTTCGATGTCGCAGTTTGCAGCCAAGCCAGGGGACAATGGTCCGTCTCTACGGTGAATTTGGCCCCTCCAAGATAGCACTTCAATTTTTGAATGGCCCATACAATGCAAGCGCACTCTTTCTCTGACGCGCAATAAGCCCTCTCTCTAGAACTCAGTTTTCTGCTCAAGTAGAGCACGGGGTGCTCGTTACCGTCGTCATCTCTCTGGCAGAGAACAGCACCTAGCCCTCGATCACTGGCATCACACTGGACCGTGAATTCTCGGTCATAGTCTGGAGCTCGCAATACCGGACGGCTAATCAGCACAGCCTTCAGGTTTACGAAGGAGGCTTCCTTTTGTTCGTCCCAGACTACATTTGTCGGTTCTGTCTTGCGGAGAGCGTCGGTCAGAGGGCTAGCCAAAGCTGAATAGTTAGGGATGTAGTGATTGTAGTACCCAGTCAGACCTAGGAATGCTCGAATTTCCGTCTTCGTGCTCGGCCGCGGGTAGTCTGCTACCGCAGAAATCTTAATCTCGCTGGGTTTCCTGAAACCTTGACCTACATTGTGACCCAAGTAGTCCACGGTCGCCCTTGCCAGGCAACATTTCTCGGCCTTTACAGGTAGTCCAGCTTGACGCAAAAGGCTCAGTACAGCTCTTAGATGTACCATATGGTCCGCCCATGAGTCGGAAAAAACCGCAATGTCATCTAAATAAGGCACTGCGAATGTTTCACACCCCTTTAAAACCCTATCCATGAGTCGGGAAAAACAAAATGGAGCATTTTTGAGCCCGAAACTCATCATTGTTGGCTGGTAGCTGCCCGTCGGAGTGACGAAAGCCGCGTATCTGCTGGCGCGTTCAGTGAGCGGTACTTGCCAGTATCCTCGAGTAAGGTCCAGCGTAGTCACATATGCCGCTCTACTGACCTGTTCTACTCTCTCCTCAATATTCGGAATAGGATACACTTGATCCCTGGTGAGAGAATTTAGCTTTCGGTAGTCTACCACAGGCCTAGGGTCTTTACCTGGAGCTTCTACTAAGATCATAGGCGAAGCATAATCGCTTTCCGAGGGTTTTATTGCTCCTAATTCCAGCATGCGAGTTACTTCCCTATCCAGAATTTCTCTTTGCCTTGGAGAAAATCGGTAGCACCTTGATCGCACTGGCACGTCTGAAGTCAGCTCAATATCGTGCTCAGTCAAATCAGTCCTGCCTGGCCTGTCCACGAAGCAGGCCTCAAACTCTGTTATTATCGCGCCCAGATCGGACAGCTGGGATTTCTTTAGTTCTCCTCTCTGCTCCGTCTTTTTGAGAAGCTCCTGAGCGTTGCTTCCTTTTCCGCTGAGGCAAATCAAGTTATCTCCCATCTCCTCGGGAAGGTTTAACGTTAGATTTACCACGGCTTGCTCCATAGCTAAGTCCTCTCGGGTTCCACTTAAAAGTCTCGTGAGATTACTAGACACTGACGGCAAGAGGTTACTCTCAAGAACGTCCTCATTCCGCGTCTCATCAAGCTCACTTTCAAGTTGACTTATCTGAGATGCCTCGCTCTCAACGTTTTCTGACCCGCTATCTTCCGCATCGACCACTGTTTTAACTGCCGTTTCCTCCGCTGGGGATTTTTCTGGAATGAGCAGTGTAGCTAGTTCTCGCGTCTTTGAACGTGTTAAGGCCTGCACATCTCTGTCTCTGAAAATCAGAAGGCAAGCCTTGACCTTCTCGTAGTTGTCCGCGTCCTCCTTGCTTAGCCGCGCGACAACCTCCGCTGCCTCGCAGGGCAGAACCGTCAATAATCTCTGAGACCACGTGTCTCGCTGGAAGGACAGTTTTTCGCAAGTTCGCTCAAAGTTAGCCAGATACAGACCGATATCCCCTGATATCACATATGGCTGCATGTACTTTGACATCTTGAAATCTGCCTCCTTGTTGAGAAGAGGTACCGCTAGCTGGGGACAATTGCCCGACCTCTTGCTCAACTCTACTTCTAATTTCCGGAGCTCAATTTCTAGCTCCCGCCTTTTTGCTTCTCTCTCAATTTCACGCTCCCGCCTCTTTTCCTCTTTTTCTCGCTCTTTCTGCTGTATGAGCTGCTCCTCCTTTTTTTGTTCGATGAGGTGCCATGCTTCACTGAGCTCCTCATCATCGGCTCCCAAATCAGTGATTGCCTTTAAAATCAAGGGTTTTCGTGCCAAACCACTTATATCAATTCCCAATTCCTCACACAATAGCAACAGGTCCGGTTTCTGCAGCTTTTGTAGGTCCATGATCGCTCCGAGTGTCGGCTACTTCCAAAACAACTGTGCAAACTACCAAACCTAAAGGCGTTTATACACTCTTCACCAGTTCTAAAAACTAACCCTGTTCTAGAACCTGGTCCACATCAGAAGAAAAGCAAGCACTCACCCACACATGCGATCGATGTTCCGAGCTGCTCTCTTGTTGGCCGATTGTTGCTCCTGCTTGTTGCTTGAGATGCCACCTCCGATCACAAGATGTGGCTTGTAGATTCTGATCCACCTTCAATCACCAGATGTTGTAGCTTGTAGATCCAGATCCCACCTCCAGTCATCAGATGTTGTGGCTTGTAGATTCAGATCCCAACGCTGGTCACCAGTTGTCGTGACGCTGGGGCTACGTCGACCCGGCCTTCACTTGGTAGCGTGCAGAGACTCGGGGTTGAAGTAGGATTGAATCTTCGAAGTTGGTGAAATAGGTACAAGCAGGTTTAATGGCACTTTGAGAAACTTATTTACAAGATTATTTACACGAAAAAGAAGGGTACATCAGCAAAATGGCAAGCGTTAAGAGTTCATAGCGAGAAGCGACTGGATGAGCCGTTTACCCAGGGCCCAGAGCGACATTTCGTGCTCTGCAGCGTCCTTAAAACCCCCTATGTCCAGCCCCTCTCTGAAGATGCTGACCAACCAAATCCAGGGCACGCCCCTCAGATATCGGCATCCAATCGAACACATCACTGCACTGATGGTCTGAAGCACTGACTGGCCCGGCATTGTTTCGTTGAGCCTGGTCACTTGTTGGCGGGAAAAGCTTGGGAACGGCGAGGAGGTACATTTCTATTCTTCAGCCAAGAATCGATAGGCAGCTGGTTCCGGCAAGTGGATTTACTTCTCAGAAACCCAAGTGCACGTGGGCGCCGCATACGCTCCCAGCATTGTCCGTTTTCGACAATTGCAAATCTTTCCTGCATTCCCGGGAAATCATTTAATGGCCGTATGCGTCATGCTCCTTTCTTGTCCTGCACGTCAGCGGACATGTCACTCTGTCGTCTCCTTCGGATAGGAGGCATTCATCACTGGAGGATAGCACTTCTCGACTGGAAGGGTGAACAAAAGAAAGAAAGCACTTCCTGCTATTTCCCGCAGGGGGACGTTTCTTTGTGTTTTTCCAGACGTTCTCTTGACAGGGTCAATTTGGCATTTGCAGGGTGTCCACAAAGCAAAACAGGCTTACAAAACAGGATTCCTGGAAACAGGCTCACTTAGAGCCATTGGACCATCACCACATATCCACAGCACTTATTCATGCCCACAGGCGAACAATAGAGCGCGCAAATGCGGATGCACGGTCGTAACACTCTACAGACTGTACTCGCCGCTTCAGCTCGAGTTGGTCTATGGCACCCTTTCATTTTTGTTCGTTACTGCACTGCCGCTTGAGCGCTATTACAAAGATCAAGGCAATATAACTGAGATAGCTTTAAGGGCCCCAGTGTGCAGATCATCCGATGATGTCGGTTCTGTGCGCGTTCTGGCTGGTTTTTGTTTGGAGACATCAAGGACGGGCACTGAGGGGTGGGCGGGTTGCCCGTCGTCAAAGCACGAAGCACGTAACGCGGTGGCAATTGCCAAATCGGGCTTCGTAATTCAGATGTGTAAGACACACTTCTTGTAGGCAGTGCAGCCACGTCCGCACAATCTGGTTAAAGACACGCGTTAAAGGCGTCTTTAACATTTCTTTTTTTATTAATCAAAGAAAGAAAGAAAGGAAGAAAGAAAGAAAGAAAGAAAGAAAGAAGGAAAGAAAGAAAGAAAGAAAGAAAGAAAGAAAGAAAGAAAGAAAGAAAGAAAGAAAGAAAGAAAGAAAGAAAGAAGGAAGGAAAGAAAGAAAGAAAGAAAGAAAGCGTTCCGCAAAAGGTCTTATCTGATGGAGAAACAGACTTGTCCTTATAACTTTTTGCCTCCTTTATTGATGCGGTAGCATTCGTGCTCGTCTCCTCCAATTTCACGCTTACCGCACTTCACTACGGCTCTACCTTTCATGTTTTTCATTGCATACTACACAGTTTCGAAGCGTCACGTGTATGTCTTGTCCACTTGATATATTTTTAGGAAATGAGATATCGAACAACAGAAACGAGGACTTTATTCTGCTCTTAGTTCGGGCTACTAAAATACATTGCCTTTGGTGCGTCCATAATGAAGAATGGAGTTCGGGTCCTCGTCGCAGCATCAGTTTGTCGTAGCTAAGGTTATAAGTACAACAGCGCTTTAGTCTGCAATTGGGCCATCCGTTACAAAAATTCATTGATCTGCTATTTCTGTTGCGACTGGATGACGCATCGCTAGGACGACCCACCATCGCCCACTGTACAGTTGCACTTTTGAAATTTATAGGATAAACTACGCGATATACCATGCAGAAAATATGACAGAGTTTAGCCTCGGCTGTGTGCATTTCGCGTTTAGAGAAAGCCTGGTGGCCAACAATAAACGAACAAAATTATGCTGGTGACAAAATACTCGCATCGCGAAGGTCAATTCCAAAATAATTGTAACAGAAAAAAGCGAGAATCACCCTTTCAACGGCTTCACGCAAGAAGTTCTCCACACAACGACAGTTCTACGAGTTCAGCCAACTCAGACTACGCCGTTGTATCAATTAGGTCAAGGACGGGGTACGTTCCCTTGACGATATTGTAACCTGCACTCTCGAAAGACAACCTCAAAATATACAGTTTGCAACTCCAGTCGTAACCCGCATTGCGGACGCACTTCCCATTATGGCTGCTTTCCTGATAAGGATCCCACGCGAAAACATTTTCCTCGCCTGTGGTTGTCCTCTTTTTGCGCGGCAAAGAAAAAAACCTTGAAAGAAACTTGAAACGGTCCCAGCCTGGCAACTGATACGAAGGGCGTCCGCGGGAAGAATAGAAGGAAGAAAATAAGCCTTCGCGACCTCTATCGCTCGTCCACCGGCGAAGCGTTGAGCGCCAACAAAGCTTAGGGCGCTTACAGACGAGAGAAGCACTCGGATCGAACGCCGCCTCTATGTCCAAATGCGAGCATCATATCGCCGAAGCTCCGTGTCGTTTCGGTTGACCACCGGTTGGGGGAAACTGGTGGCCCGTGTGTGAGTGACACTGTACGGGGCCTGATGCCCGCAAGTAGTACCGTTTTCCTTGTCTAATCGCTTCATGAGAAATAAATACGAATACGCGACCAAAGCCCTTCAAAGAAGAACGTAAATGGGCGAAAGCAAGCAGACAACGGTATTCGATGGTGCGACCAATTTTCAGGTGCTCATCTGGAAGCCGGGAAGACGCGCTTAGGTTACGTAACTGAGAGGTCGGTGAAAGCAGGCGAAATAGTGGGGGAAAGCAAGAAAGCGGTCTAAGATAGCGCCACTCGAGGTGGACCCTAACCTGGAGCCTAGTAAAGAAAGGAAATGTAACGCACATGATCCTGCCCTTGTTGTGCTGTTATTCGAGAATCAGCTTTGACGCTGTAAAAGTAAAAAAAAAAAAAGAAGAGCGCTGTGCCAAATTTCCCTTGAGACTGAACGTTTCCTGTTTCGCTCTTTTGGCAAAACCCTAAGGTTTAGATCTCTAAGAGCACTCTTTTTGCCAGGACTCCTACCTATAAGCCTGGATGAGGAGTGGCGCGTGTTTTTCTAACCTGGACCCATTTACAGCTCTTAAAAGGACCATGAAAGCAATTTACTAAAACTGGAAAACGCGCGCGAGACTTAGGTATTCCATTAGTCTTCTCTGCAACGAAAGAACTTATAGGCGGTGTCTGAGATGCTAGCTGTTTCAAGCCCTGCGAAAGACAATAGAGACCGGGCTCAATAGGATCATAAGTACTATAACAGAAGAATTGCGCTCCAACACGCCTCTCTCTAACCGAAATGGCGGGGGCTGCCGTCTGAGCACGTTTACCCTATCATAGTCTGTATCCTGATTGGATCGGGTCTTCCTTGTCTTTCGCAGTGCTGGAAACAGCATGTGAGACGAATTCACTAAGACCGAAAATATAAGGGTTCGAAAATGATGGTCCATCTCTCGCCCCTTCAATTCAGGGAAAGAAATGAAGCCCAAAAACAACAGATGACGTCAATGGGAAGGAGGAGTGCGGATGGTGTGGCCATTATAGATTGCTAGTGGTCGTTACTGCCACGTTTTAAATATGGCTTGTATAGCACAAGGCGCCTTCAGCATTCAAAGTATTGCAATATTTGCATATTTATGTTCGACCTATTTCTGTTGACACTTGCCATCACTATCACTATCATTTTTGGTGCTGTAACTGTGAAAATGCCGAGTGTAGCTAGACACAGTTGTATGATAAAGAGCGCTCTGTACTTGCAGCGTTCATCTGAAAGTAAGCTATCTAGTAAGATGGTAAACGCTAACTTAAGCACGGTAGCGAGAGGCTGTAAAGAATTTGGACGCCCTCCATAAACTTTTCATGTAACGATCGCCGATTTAATTTTCCTCCCCTTGGTAGCGTGCGGGCCCTTCTGGCTGCAGCGGAAGGACCTGGCTGCGCTGCTTTGCGTGCTTGCTGAGAGCCATCTCTGCGGCTTCTGCTTACCAGCCACTTCGTCTAGTCCACACAGAACAAACGACAGAAGGCTTGGCTTGGCCAACAAAAGTAGTGTTGTGCTACAGCTTTCAAATCTCGATGAGCCATCTTCATTTAGGGCCTTTCGGACTTTATATTTGTGGTGGTCCCGCCAGATCTCCTGGGTGTGCCAGGCCTATTTTGGGGCGTGTCATTTTTAATGTGAGACAGCTCAAGTTTGAAATTCGGAAAGTCATATTCAAGGGTTCGTGGCCCAAGTTCTGGTAGTGGGACAATTGATTTAAGAGCACAGGGTCGGCCCTTTTTCTCCCCGTGCATTTTAGACTTTGTTTGTTACCTCTTTTCTCATAATCTTCTGGTGTTATAACAATCAATTTGGCATAATTGTAATGAGCAATCTGAGGTAGTGTTACTGAACTAGGGTAATTGTTTTTTGAATATTTAATTTTTTATTTGCTGTTTTTACTAGGCCTACCATATGTTAAGCCTAATATCTGCAGTAAATATTCATGAAATTAAAATTCTCTAAATTACCTTTTTAATTCTAGTTCAGTACCCTCGCTGTAGTGTTTACTCGTTACTTCCAAATTTTTATCTCCATATCACCTGTAGTTCCTGAAGAAAGGGTGAAAAGCTAAATTTCACATATTGAGATAATTACTTTTGAAGTGAAAGTAAGAGCTTTATTACCGTACTAACTCTAAAATGCATACTGACGCATTTTTATTCAATAACCACCAGCCAGGTAGTAACCTCCATTATCAATACTTCTTTTCGGTGCTATATGCTTTGCTCTCCGGACGTCCTGAGTTACCAGTAGTGTAGCCTTCTCTGCAAATTATAACCGCCATCGATCAGCTTTGCATAACCACTAGACCAGGGGTTCTCAAACGTTTTTGCTTGGAGGAACCCCAAAAGCCTTCAATAAGTTTCAGGCAACCCCCCCCCCTTCACTTATGAGCAATGTTGTCGAGTGCATTTTTGCGAAGAGAGAGTTGCAAAGGTTAAATGCTTATTGCACAGATTAATACAAATACTAATGTGATGGGTGGTACTGCTTCCCTTTTAAGAGCAAGTCAAAGCGTGGCTCAGTAGCACTCAGAGCCAGTCTCATATCAGCTGCCGGGTCAAGACGGCTCCTGTGCTTGTTCTTCAGATAGGCGAGGGCTGAAAATGCCTGTTCACATGCATATGTAGTTGAAAAAGGAAGCGAAATGTTCACTGCCCTTTCAAAGAGGCATGGAAACAGTGGAGCAGTCCCCATCCAAAATGTCATCAAGCCTTCACCATTAAATTTCTCTTTGACAGCAGTGCTTGCCCTGAGCTCTGAGGATTCTCGCTGAACACAAGAAGACAGCCCGCGGAACACAGGGGTTCCGCGGAACCCAGTTTGAGAACCCCTGCACTAGACTATTAGCTGTCCTGCAGAAAGTCCGAATGACCTTAAATACCCAAGCGATATTACTCGATGTTGTCCGTTTGGATGCCTCGAACCGGTGCGCTGAGATGCACTTACACACTGCAGGGAGAACTGGGAAGCAACCTATCATGCAGCATTTTGAACCAGCTGCAACTCCCCGCTGTATGTTTTACACTCACAGCATTCGAGGATGGCACGCGAGGGAAGTCAATCAGGCCATGGCCAAAGTCCCTAAAACTTGCGCTTATGGTCTCCAAGCCTTTCGCCTAGCGTGAAAGCTTCGATGCAGGCGTGCTCGGTGACCGCGTCATCCACTGCTGGATTGTGTTGCGGAGATTTGGCGACATTGCTAGTCGAATTATGTTAGTTACCGTGGTCGAATCATGTTAGCACTACAATTCCAGCGTCAAAATAAAAGGGATATTTGTTGCCGGGAAATGACGCCAAAGCACGAGCAACATACCGCTTGACGCGGTTAATGCGGTACGTCTGAAGAGTTATGTCACAAAATAAACATGTTTGCTGGCTGGAACCTCCATCAAATTACCTGGGAGTCCTACATCCGCAGCCCAAATGTGGATGAACAAAAGATCGTCCTACGCCTGGCGGAGAAGGCTTACTCCAAGACCTTCTCTGCTGCCACGGAGCAGGAAAGCCGGCAAGGAGACCCTCCCCTTGGCTGAGCCCCTGCCCCGAGGTCCATGTCGGTGTAAATAAAGTCTTTTCACTCACTCACATGTTAGCTGGCTTTTCTCTGTTGACACATTAGTGACAGCCGTCCCGCTAAACGTGAACAATTTAGACAATGAAAAAAGTTTTTTTTTTAAGATTTTTAAAGGCTCAGATCAGAAAACAGGTGTCAAAGGGGGGCATGGCTGTGTACCACCTAGGTTTCAAAAAATTCTATTTCAGTGTAAATATTTCCCATGGGCGTAAATATAAGACTGGATAATGTTAAGGATGGGGTAGGGATCTTAAATTGCGGAAAAACAAAAAAATCGATTTTTTTCCCCGAAATTTTGCTTTCCCTGTGCCCTTCATTAGTAAGACAGTCTCAGAATTATTGCATCTTCAGAAGGCAGTGCGACACAATTATGTTTCGATACATTGCGCAAGGATCACAGTGCACAATTGCGAGAGTGGCAGTAAGGCTGGCAGCACGCAGTCTGATAGCAACAAAATTTCGAATTGGCCACCTAGGGAATATGTCCAAGTTGAATCCACACCAGTCTGACGGCTTTTGTTTTTATTTTTTTACTTCTGCTATCCTTTCGCGTTTTTAGGCTGACAAGTCACTTCAAGGTCATGCCTTACATCGAACTCGAGGTTTGTAGGTTTGGCCATGGCGTAGCAATTTCTTATTGAAACATACACACGCGCTCACAGCGTTTTTCCTTTGTATCCAGAGGTGGATCGATTGATATTAAAGGCATCGGGTTGGGATGTCGGTAATAAATTCACGAGGTGTGCCGGAACTCCATCCAAAACCGCTCGACGAGTAGGAGGGTCACGTGTGTTCGTGTGCCGTGCACAAAAAAACGGCATAGCTGTAAACGTGATGACATCAATCAAGCTTTATGTGGACTAACATTCAACAATTAATATTCCTATAAACCTCTTAAGCTTGCTAACGACAGCAACGGGCTGCTTATCATTATCGCTTTTGTGACGCCTGGCGCAACGCGTTAAGCAAGGCCAGGAGATTCGCAAATAGCCCCTTTTTACCGCTTCGATTCTTAATACGCAAGTAAGCAGACCATCCATCAGTTCTTCTCTCCTCAGTCGCAAACATCATTCGTGTCGTTGCCCTGTTACCCTAATCCGCAGATTTATCTCGACGACAGGCGACAGCTTTGAAGGATTGGTGCTCTGGGCCTCCTTCTCTCATGTCACAAATGGCACTTGGGAAACATCGCAGAAGATAATGGAATCTTCGAGATGAGGCACCGATTGCCGTTCTTCACCGGCAGTGCATGTGGTCGACATCGACCGGCCAGGGTTGTATTTTCTGCAGTGTTTCTGTACTAACTATAGTGGAGTACAAAAGCATGCCACTCTTTCGGAAACGTCAAGTATCCGGTTGGCTATTCTGATGTGATATATTAAGCCAATTACAATTACAGGATCTTGTTGGGTGCTTCAAATTTCAGTATACGCTTTTTTTTTCATGCAGTTTCTTGTATTCCGCTGGGTCAGATGAGAAATTCCTTCTCACCTCATTGGCATTGATTTATTTGTGAAATGTTAAGCGTATTAACCTCTATTACCCTGCATGCTGTTGTATAATATTGCTGTTTTCTCCTTCATGCCTAGAAACTGTCCGACAAAGGTTTACGATCGTATATTCCTAACAGCATGAGACTTGCTTGCCCTTTTTTAGAAATTATATTTATTGCCTACGGGCATCGGAACGTCATATAATGAAGGATGATGGAATGAAGAAATTTAACGAAGTCCAGGAGTGGGCGATGACATGGTTCCTGTGGCCTTGCAATATATGTGCAGGATTCCTGCTTGAAAGACTCGCCATTTTCGGATACCTGATTCTAGTCGGCCTCAGTGCTGGGCAATCCCACAGGAAGTGGTGAATGTTGGCTTTAAAGTTTTCGCATTTGTATTTTGGCAACCCGGGCGGGACTGGGTGGGATATAAATTTCAAGTATTTGGCCACGTCTGAGTAAAGGCACGAGTGAGGGTAACCACGATCCGGATCCTCCGAAGCGCAACCTCCTCAACCCGCATGAGACCGCGGGGAGGGGTTGCCTCACACAGAAGGATAAGAGCACGTTCGCGGCATCGGAGGTGTTCCTTTATTGGTGAATGGTAGTATTGTTCGAATTAGGGAGCCGAGGTAATGTGGAGTCTTGGCTCATGAGGCGGGTCGCTAAATGTGCTTCCGTTTGAGAATGCCTTAGGTTTCTTGGAGCCAACGTGATACGTATAGACTGCGAGAAGCGTGCCGCGAGCTGGTGGAGGTTCTGACACAATCCTGGGGAGCGGTTGACATGTCGGAGGAACCGCACTGTTCACAGGGCGTCAGCACGGATGAGAACGTGAGCAGCGGGAGCCATAGTTATGGCCGCTATGTAGGGGAGTGCCTGTTAAGCTGCAACGAGCTCAGCAAATATTATAGCAGCTGGTTCTGTTAGTTGAAACATTGAAGTCTTGTTAAGGCCAGGTCTGCGCGGACATTAGACGGCAGTTCTTGTTCCGTAACCCGTAACTTTACAACGATGGACCATCGAGGCAGGTGAGCCTTTTGCTCTTCTACTGTCTACCGAAGCGACGATGCAGAGTTTATAGACGTTGTCCGTGATTACATATCGGTTTGTTTTTGCTTAGCGGCACAAACTTCCAGGGAGGAGGAACTTGCGCTGGCGGTTAAATAATTAATAACGTATATGCATAAGCCATCAGTGCTTGCGTGGATTGCAATAGACAGGTATTACGCCTGCGAGCATCAAGGTGTTGCTGCACCAGCTCGTGAATGATGTTGCTCTTCACATTTTTTTGTAAAGCCACCACTGATGTGATATCCGGAAGGCATGTAATGGTCCTCATAGGCTCTCGGTTCAGTGCCTCGAGGTGATCCAGTTCTCGTTCTGTAGTAAGCTGGGACGAGGCTTGATAAATTATGTGGCTGAAAAACTTCCCTCACCAATTGGCGTGCAATAGACGAACTAGGGCCGCCCGATGTAGGAGAAATTGTTCTAATCAAGCCCAAAGTCTGAATAGCTTGCTTTTGCCTGAGAACGCCTACTAGTCGCTGACCCTGATTGGTGAATCGTCAAGCACAGAATTTTTAGACTCAGACGTTCCTGTGGCTGGGTACCTGACAGAGACGAATTCGGCTTGCTGAAAGTTTCCGACGTCTCCAACGGTTTACGACCGACATGTTGTAGTTTGCACCTAGAAAGCTGAAGCCCAATAAATGAAGCCTAATTAAAGATACTATATAAGGCTGTTGCAGCGCATCATCCTGAGTGAGCAGATCTTGGTGATTGCGCTCCGCACCGTGATATCATAAGCACATTAAAAACGTTACAAGGGCTCAACGCTGCTTTGGAGGAGGAGAAAACATTTATTTATGATGATATGATTTGGAAAGAGAGGCGCGTTTCGTTGTGGAGCTGAGTGGCAGACCCTTTTCCGGGACGCCATTGGCCGCCGCCGCTACCCGAGCTCTCTGTACCAGGACACACTGGGCCTCCAGGTCCGAGCTGGATAGGGCCGCCTCCCAGCCCTCCATAAATGGCTGTTTTATATTGCTTTTAGTTTTGTATTTTGCTGGCAGGCCCACGCCATGTGGTATAGGTCGGCATAATGCCCACAGAATTTTCACCTACCCCTGAAAGTCGGGTCCGTGTGTTTTAGTATGGCGGCATTTAGAAAACACCCGGTTTGGGGCCTTCTAAGGTGGCACTCCTCGGATCTGTCGAGACCTTTGGCGAGTCCCAAAAGTGCCCTCCTGCAGAGGCGTAAATAATTTGTAATGTCCGCATATGTTATGAGCGGGATCGGTAAGGTTGCCTCGGTAGAACCGGAGGACTTAGCAGAACCCCGGGGGAGGAACGCTCGGGCAGCCGCGTGAGCGGTCTCGTCCCTTCCACTCCCTGATGACCGGGCACCCATATAACCTGTTTTTTATTAGTAGCCGAATCTGAATTTTTCGTATGTGCCAGTAATATTCTGCGGGCGAGTGGTGCTATCCTACCCCGCATGTAATTTGGGCAGGCCTGTTGCGAACGCTGCTGAACCAAATATTCAGAGAAAGCATTAGCAGCGGGCGACCGAGCGTTCTTCTTCTCGTTTTCTTCTTCCTCAGCCCACATCTAAAGCCCCGCTTTAACCAAGTCGTATGAACGTGCCTTAGTGGCCTATAGGGGTAACGTGAATGCAAAGGTCCTAGCAGGCTGATTCTGACATAACCGTCCCATCTGAAACGAGAGACCCAAGTTGGCAGCTCCTGCAGCCATGGCTCCGACCGCGCCACGCCGACCGCTTGAGGTGGGAGCCCATATTTCGTCTTTGTGTCAAGTGGGGTGTGACGTCATAGCGCGCAGCCGCGACTTCGACCAGGCCACGCTGACCGCTTGAGTTGGGAGCCCATCTCTCGCTTTTGTGTCACGTGGGGTGCGATGTCACGCGCTGCGCCGCGGTAGCGACCGCGCTACGCCGACCGCTTGAGTTTGTAGCCCAGCTCTCACCCTAGTGTCACGTGGGGTGTGACGTCACAGCGTCACGTGGGTAATACGTGGCTACTGGCAGAACTACGCAGAAGGCTCGAAACCTAGAGTAGTATTGCTTTCGCAATAAAAACTTTATTTCACTGATTTGTTGTAAGCGCCATGCTAACGGGATGAAAGCAATATTAATAATGTCTGTTCTGGGGCACGCTCTGTAGCGAAACGACCTCCGCGCCGCTTCATCACGTGTGTTTACAGAATCAAAATAATTACTTTAACAACTCTGCGTGATTACCTGCCTATTTTACTTGTTTACAGAATAATACATAATCAGCAGCCCTTTCCTTCGACCATCTTCACTTCTCCGCGTAGTAGATCACGCACTGCTTCCGAGAGAAAATTTTTAGTGCCAATTTCTCATAACGACTACGCGCATGATATATTCAGCGGCGTATGATATATACAGGGATGAAAGCATGAAACTTCTTTTTGCGCAAGATTTCTTTCCTACATTTTACGCCTCAAACATAATACCACAAAAACAATTTTAGGCAAAGGACATTTAATTTTGATTCTTTCGTGCAAGTTCTAAATTATATGTAGCAATGTGTGTCAATATGCATGAATATGTATATATAGGTATATATATTAGAATGCATACATTTTTCATGGTGCAAAGTTAAGTGTTATGTGCCGTCTTCTTATAGATGTGTGTGATGTAGACTTTTTTTTTCCTTTCATTATGCTAAAAGTGGATTCTGTATAACTCATCATATTCCTTTCTCTACTCCTTCCCTAGAAGAATGCAAAGAATGCAAAGATTGCAGTGTTGTATGATATGAAGATATATCAATTTATGTTTGTATAACTGTGATAATGTCATGAAGTGTGTATTTATTACATTTTTTGCATTGGTGTGTGCAGTCTACCGCCTCACTTCATGATATTTATGAACACGGATCCGACACTAGCCTTTGATTATGGACGCGCTAAACAACGTATATTTGAAAGCTCTAAATATAAGTACAATGAAATAATTAATAAATAATAATTACCTTTATATTTAATTGATCTATATTTATTTAAATAGTTCAAAAGCTTCAGCGCTTTTCGTACTCATGACAGGTTTTAATTAGGCTGCAGTTGCAAAAGCAGAAAAGAACATCAGAGGCCTGCGTAATAATTTACATAAAATTTGTTTTATTTGTGCAATACTTCTGAATGCATAAAGAAGCAGTCATTTTGTTTTTTCGAATGCGTCGACGCTAGCTATTACTTGTTTCCTTATTTCGTTTAGCAACACCGCCTCACTCACATTAGGAAAAGCGAGGTCTCTTTATGCAGTACGTCTTATTTCTCTTTCTCAAGATTGTCTGTTGTTTCTATTGTGCGTACTAGCTCTTCCCTGTCTACCACTCTTCTTCCTTACTGTCCTCTTCTATACACTGCTCCAGTTCTCTCGCTTTTCGACTGACGGTAATTTTAGTCGAGTCGAGTTGAATTCAGCACTGGAGCTGAGCACACAAATCAACGAGGGCATTTAAATAGACCGTGGTATTTGCTACGCCGCCATGACGAAAGGCAGGCGAAACGCTCCAACGGAGCTCCCTTGTATATGTGTGTATTTTATTTTGTTTCTTTTGAGTGTCAGAGCATTTTAAGCAGGAAGCTCTGATTTGCATAGCCGGTCTCAGGATACAGCCCACACGTGTTGTATCCTGAGACCGTCTTCGCTGAAAATGGAGCTGCGCAAATAATTACTTTCTTCGAGCATTTTGTCGCCGACATTTTCCTAAAACCTTTTTTTCGAGTACTTTCAGAAATTAGCAGCAGATACTGGAACGTCTCTTTTCGAGGCGTGCTATCTTTTGCTAATCACGGAAGAATTTTTTTTTTCCGTTGACAGTATGCAAATAGTTCTTTGGTACCCGTGAAGAAAAAATGTACGCGATGGCTAAGGTAGCCTTGCGCAGTGATGAAGATTTCTTATGAATCGCTTCTCACGCAAAGGTATTTATTGAACAATTCTCAATAAATTTCTTGAAGGGGTATTGTAACAAAGTCCTCTGGTAACAGATTTCTCGCGGAGAGGAAGAGAACTTTGTTGGACGACAAATATTTTATTTTTAATTTATTTTACAGTATATCCGGCTAGAACGGTGATTTACGCTGCACGAAAGGAGTCCGTTGTGGAAGAACCTGATGAAAATTTGGATTACAAAACAGAAGGAGCCGGAGTTATAACTGCGGTATCGTTTCCATGAAATCTCCAAACTCTATTATCACGTGGTCATTCGGGCTTCCTCAACGTGGAGAGAGACGTTTTCACCAGAATAGATTACCTAACTGTCGTAAAATAGCGAATCATCACCTATCATAGTGGCACCTATTGCGCTGGCACCTAACCCACTGGAGATGCCTTGGGGCGCAATAAAAACAAGTACAGGAAGCTAAAAATTATGAATTTTGCACCTTAGCATCGCTTCACAAGAGGTACAATAACTGCAATCACGTTATGTTATCTTGTTCGCAAGCTCACGAAAGAGTGCTTTACTACATGCGACATCCACTGCTTGTGTCGTGCGAGGGCAGCTCCACACAGCTGTAAGTTGATCCTGAGCTGTCCTGCAGGTTAAGCGGCGATGGAATTGCGATCCCCTCTGTATTAACACTGCATATCACTTTAAAAATAATTATCGACCTTGTGTTTCGTATCGTGCGCTAACAGACTTCTCTACACTTGCAAACGAAAACGTTCCATGTTTCGTCACATCGATCAATTTCCTTCTGCACGAGCGTCCTAATTTTCAGCTCGGGCTTGCTGAAATTCGGGAGGATGTGTGAAAAAAAAAAAGTTTCTGTTTCCTGTTTTGCTTTTATTTTGCTGTATATTGCTAAAATGCATGAGGCCTGCAGTTTATGTTTTCTGAGGAGGGCGATGACTCTGTGGTTTAGACACTATATATGCTTTGCCTAAATTGTAGGTGGGAGATGACTCGGGGATGGGCGACGACTCAGGATATTACAGTTCAATTTTTTAGCTATCTAATGACAACAGGCTCTTTCTTACCTTTATCGTGCGTCTTCCTGACACCTATAGGCACATTTGTGTGAAAAGAGAAACAAAACTTTGTCTGCGGGGGTTTCTTTCTCTCTTTCTGATTGCTAGTACTCAAGGCGCCTGAGGTCAGAAGCGTCAGCAAATTATTATAATATTGTGGAATTGTATTAGACCTGCATTTTTTACAATTAAGGTGCGATTACGTTTGCAGATAAAAGGCGTTTCCATAAGTTCGCAGATATAAATGAATCAACCTGCCAAATTCGAATAAATTTAAGCATTTTTTATGAGCAATGTTTACAACTAACCTGAGTCATATATATTAAACAGCGGTAAATCGCAGAAGAAACTATGCTTTAGAAGGGCCATCCGGAAACTACTGCTTAGAAATGCAAGCTACTTGGTATGTCGTTCAATAAAGGGAAAATACAATTTGTTGTATGTGGTTGCCCTATCATATGCCGCGTGAAAAAAAAAAGGATGAAAAGGAGGAGGCTTACTTTTTTCTATCAGCAATGCAGAATTTGTCGTTCGACGCATGCTTTGTTTTTACGTCTGCTAATGTATTAATCTGTACTTTGTATGCCCCTCCTGCCTGGGCCGCAACGAGGCCTGCAGTATTGTATAAATAAATAAATAATTAAACAAATAAATAAATAAATAAATAAATAAATAAATAACTCTTCTTTCTCTCACTGGCGGGAGCATCCATTCCCGTGGTTCTGTTCAACACTGCCCATGCGCACCACATGCTTAAAAGAACAGATTCATTCGACCAGTGTTTTTGTATCACGCTTGCACCGCAATAGCCTAATCAATCTTCTTTATAACTATCAAGATGCATATATGTCTTGCTGTCCAGGACAATATATGTATGAAGTAACTTGATGTGATGATTCATGCATTGTCACGTGCTGGATAGCTATCGTGTTATATGTCATATTTATAGATAATTGGCTTTCATTGCATTTTGTGTACTTAATAGTGTGAAGTATATTCTGCGTATGCACGTTTTCAAAACTATTTCCCTCAGGAAGGTGGCAGTATTGTAAAACAGAAGGTGTAAAAGACTCTACCACAGCTTTCATATTGTGACGCGTACGAATGGAGGAAGGGGAAGCTGAGGATAACGAAGAAGCAGCCCGTGATGGGGCTCGCAAGCGGACTCACCAGATTTCCGACGTTGGTCCTCCGGCCAATAAAATCTCCCTCGTAATATCTTGGTGGTGATGCGCGGTATTTCTTCCAGCAGCGAACGTCCAGCGACCTCATCCCCATTGGTCGCGCCGACTAGTTTTCCGATGGGAGTAGCACACGGGAAGTATAGGAAAAGGCGGCGTGGGTAAGTAGTCGCCACTAAACGTGTCGCGTCGACAGTTGCCACACCAGATATGTGTCAGCTGTTAGTAGCGGGTTCATTGTCTTGGGGGTGCCCTTGGTGTGTTGCTCGGCCGCAGCTGCTGCGGTCCCCGGTATTCCTCGAAGTCCGCTGCATTAACCAAGTCCCCTGCATTACGGCGGCTGTAGGAGTTGCGTGCATCGGATGCGATGAAGGGAGCGCTGATCAACCCCAAGCTTTTCTAGCGACCGGGTCACTTCTTCTAGAACAATCTGACGGATCGTGGAGACCAGATTGTCAGACGATGCAACGCCAGCAGCGTCAATAGCGGCCACAGAAGTCACGTTAGAAAGATGTCCGAACTTGAGTGTTATCCGATACATTTTCAGCGTCTCGAACAAGCGGCAGTGCTGAATCACGTCCACCACTAAGCCAAGGCTTGATTTGTCGATAAGGGAATTACAAACGAAATAAGCAAATCCTTTAAGCTGATTGTCAACGTTGTCTTCTTCTTTCATGCGAGGAGAGAAGAGCTTTTGCATGCATGTTTCACCTGGAAGCAGAGCTCTTTGAGAGAGCGCTTGTTCAGCGCGCTTCTTCGCGTCGGAGTCTCAGAAGTACTTTTTGATCTCTTTTACAAGGCGATTGCAGGGGATGCAAGTGTCCTCGTAGTTGTCGTACCAGGTTACGGCCTTGTCATTCAGCGCGAAGTATGCCTTGGCTAACCGGGCGGAGGAGTCCCATTTACTGCAACGGCTCACCTGCTGGTGATTGTTGAGCCACTCATTCAGGCCTTCATAGGGTGAGCCCATGAACGAATGCGGCTCTCGGTATATGCTGCTAGGCACGATCCTCGGAGCGTCGCCGTCCAAGACACATCGTACGCACAGATGGCGGCAGGCCAGCAAGATGACGACTTCGGCGCTCTTCAAGCTAGGGATCCGTCTTCAGGGTTTCTCATGGACGACTACTCAGCACCTCTTAGTAGCTCACCAATTTACCATCGACGTCGTTGTGGAGATGCTCCGTTTAAGTGCTTGTCATTTTTGACATTCATTACCTTACTATCTCAAAACCAGCGGTCTAACTGAATGCACCAACGTTGCGACCACTAACGTGCTCTATGTACATACTTCGATACAGATCACGAGAACTGAGGCAGCATGCTACCGTTCATTACCTAAGCTTTTATTACCGCCGATAATGAGACCACTGGCTTCAGCCCATTATTTCCGCTCTACGCTCCCTCCCCCCCCCCCCCCCTCTTCTTCTCCACGATATACTTTGGACACCATCCGGCTGTTTTCTGGCAGTAGGGATGAAGATCCCTCGGTAGCCGAGACAACCTGCTTCCCCGAAGAAGCCTGCGGGCTGGCCGGCCTTCGCATCCTAGCCTCTGAGGATAGCTCGAAAGCACGGTATGAAGCCGACCTGGAGATTTGATCTTCCTGTGACGGCCTATCAGAAAGCGGGGTCTGTCACAAAAGCTGCTGTGACACTTCGATGGTCCGTTCTAGTGCTTGCCCAACTCAGCGAGCTCCGTTATCGCATTGCGCGCCTCGCCACAAGCGGTCGTCGTTCTGGGAAAGTGAAGTCGCGCATGTCGTTCCCTTAAATTCCTATCGTTCATGCGACGCTGTTTAAGCCGCCCAGCGGGCTTCGGCTGCACAGGGACAAGTTTGATGCCCAGAAATAAAGGAAGGGGAAGATGACGATGACGACGAAGCGGCTTGTGCTGGGCCTTGCAAGCAGGCACAGCGGACGTACGACGCTCGTTCTCCGGCCAATAAAACCTCGCCCGTAACAACAGACTCATTCATCTGCAGGATCATCAGGCACTAGACATGCACTTTCTTTAGCCGGGGCTAACCGATCCTTCTCGTTGCGTACACCAAGTTAACATCCGTTGTGCAAGCGCCGGGGTGAACGGACTGATTGGATGAGGATATCATTTCCGATGGCGAAGGGTAGGAATGAGCCATAAAAGCCTAATGAACCAAGCTTTAGGGATATTGGAGCCCGAACCGC
Source organism: Amblyomma maculatum (assembly GCF_055883805.1). Taxonomy (NCBI): domain Eukaryota; kingdom Metazoa; phylum Arthropoda; class Arachnida; order Ixodida; family Ixodidae; genus Amblyomma; species Amblyomma maculatum. The sequence continues at coordinate 89,975,975 of NC_139349.1, forward strand.
TCATGGGACTCTAAGCGGGAAGTAATGATGCCTCGTACGACCACCTACTGCTACCATAAAGACGACTCTGAGTGGCAGAACCCATATAAAGAAATGGCTCTAGATTTCATACGAAATGCTGCTAGAATCCACCGAGGTTGTCACCGGCTCAAGCCTAAATCAAGCATTTTTTGAAAATAATTAAACGGGTAGTACAAAAAGATGCGGGATTTTATTCGGCCTGGTGAATTACTTTCCAGGAAAACAACTTCACTCATCTGGCGTGAGCGACTTTTACGAAAATGCAGTTATAATTCCTGACAGACCGCATCAGGTGTCCTCATGTCTAAAACAGCAAGGGTTTCTTCAATATACTAACAGCGGGACTAAGATTGTATTTACAGCGCCACAAGGTTATAGAACTCTCAGCTCATATTGGCCCCTTTAGGCGCTGCCTTCGTGTGTACAGGGCAGGAGCCTGCATATTTTTCGTTCCGTGTTTTTCAACATTTGCCAATTTTGTGCTTTGAGTGGAATGGCTTACAGCCGCAGCAGGGAATTCAATGCAATTAAGTCATATAGTACAGCGCCGCTGTTTGCAGAAGTGGGGTTTCAACTGGTTACTAGCCTGCGGAATTGATGCTAGATGAAAACAGGAATAAATGTGCCAATATATATATAAAGAGAGAGAGCTATCCAGTAGGTTTCAGTGGACCAGTTTACTGAATAAAGTAGAGCGTTACGACAGGCGCGATTGTTCGTTTTCACAGTTTATTTTGTCGACAGTTTCGGGAATGGTATTCCCTTAGTGAGGACTACTTCACAATAACCCAGTCGTGTGATCACAACGATCAGAAATATGGGATGTTTTAAAGTTGTCCTGACGAAGGGAAGGCCATTTCCAAAACTCGACAAAATAAACTGTGAAAATGAACAGTCGCGTCTGTCGTAACGCTCCACACACACACACACACACACACACACACACACACACACACACACACACACACACACACACACACACACACACACACACACACACACACACACACACACACACACACACACACACACACACACACACACACACACACACACACACACACACACACACACACACACACACACACACACACACACACACACACACACACACACACACACACACACACGCGCGCACGCACGCACACACGCACACACACACACACACACACACACACTCACACTCACACTCACACTCATACTCACACACACACACACACACACACACACACACACACACACACACACACACACACACACACACACACACACACACACACACACACACACACACACACACACACACACACATATATATATATGAAACTAGCCACGTGCACGACGTAAAAGATAAAAGAGAGTGCGGCTGAACATGTGTAGTAGTAGTATATGGTTATTTTATTATATATCAAAAAGGAAGGAAAAGGTACGTGTTTCCCAGTCCGGTATCTGCTATCTGATATCTGAAGTACCTGAACTGAAGCGGCGGAAATAAAGGGATAGCGATGAAGCAGATATAGAGAAGCGCTATACAAGCAGTAAAAACAAGGCCTGGGGCCGATTGTGGCACCGATCATTAGCTTCTAGTTGTCAAATTTAAGCTTCGATTGAGAAAAACGCAGAAAACTAGAAGACCTCTCAGGTATGATCTGAATCAAATTCCATTAGAATATGCTGTGGAAGTGAGGAATCGATTTCAAGAATTAGATCTAGAAGACAGAGAGCCCGAAGAGGTGTGGACAGATGTTCGTGATATAATACAAGAAGTTGCTACTACGGTAGTTCCAAAGCAAAAGAAATGCAAGAAAACAAACTGGCTATCTGAAGAGGCTTTGCAAATAGCTGAGGAAAGGAGGATGTCAAAAGTTATGGGGGAAAGAGAAAGATACAAGGTTCTCAATGCGGATTTTCAGAAAATAGCAAGGAGAGATAAGAATGCCTTCTTGAACATACAGTGCCAAGCAGTTGAGGACAACAGCCAATTAAGGAACACAAGAGTTCTGTATGAGACAATCAAAGATATCAAAGGAAGCTTCTGTGCTAAGCTGGGCGTGATAAAGGAAAAACGAGGCAAGGACCTCACTGAATGTGAGGACCTCAAATGTACTTAATTAACGAAATTGAATCCATCCAGAATCGCGCTGCCCGTTTTATATCTTCAAATTATGACTTTCGTTTCAGCATCAGCAGTATTAAGACATCTCTCGGTATCAGCCCTTTAGCCCTAAGACGCAACATTTCTCGCCTATGCCTGTTTCATAACCTGTACCACAACTTCCACCATCTCCGTGATTCTCTGTTAGTTCCACCATTGCGCACATCATCTCGTCTTTTCAACTTCATGAGCATCCAGCGCTTACATGGATCTACTAACGCCTTTAATAAGTCTTTTCTACCAGCCGCAATCCAAGAATGGAACCAGCTTCCCGAACACATTGTAACCGAACGTGACCCTACTAGATTTAAAGAACGCTTGACATGTCATTTCGCTTCATAACCGATTGTTTCCTCTTCCTTTTTATTTGCCGTGCCTCCTTCATTTGAATTGTTGTATTTGAGCATTTTGACTTTTTGTACCTATGTTTAGACCATGAACGGTTGTTATCGTTATGTGTTACCTCCCCCCCCCCCCCCTTATGTAATACCCCACCCGGGGCCTTTAAGGGTATAATAAATGATGATGATGATGATGACTGAAGCCTCAGAGATAAAGAAGAGGTGGCAGGAATACACAGAAGAACTGTACAAGAAGGACCCGAATGTGCAAACCCAACATAAGACGGTTGTGATTACTGATGTCGAGCCGGGCATCCTGAAGAGTGAAGTTGAATGGGCCTTAGCCAGCCTTGCTAAGAACAAAGCTAGCGGAATTGATGGCATTCCAGCGGAGTTGCTTGAAAACCTCAACCATGACGCTGTTAACATTCTGCATACATTATGTCAGAAGATTTGGACAACCCAACAATTTTTTTTTATAATCACAAGCACTCCAATAACCAGGTCAGTCGAACTTCCTTCGACAGCTGAGGGCTAGCATGCGCGACCGGCGGGTTCGCTTCTAGTCTCACCCCTTATTCTTTTTTTCAGAGCAATTAATGTGATTTTCAATCTTACATATTGTAATGACGTGTGAATCATGCTGCAAACTTACAGCCATATTTTTATGGCTTTTATAAACTTCAGCGCACTGTTACGCCACAACCCTGTAGACCAATGAGGAATACCGCAGTAATTATTCTGGGGTCTTGTATTACCCAGCTGGAGATCATGTGGTTGTGACATCACGGCCTTTTAGCCAGCCTACATTTTGCGCTCAATACGGCACCTAAAAGCTTATACATCGATGTAGGGTCTTTTACTCAACGGGACATTTACAGTATTGAGTTAAACGCAGTTTTTATATTGTTAGAGGCTATTTTGATGCATCTGGTTCCAGTACGCGTTCATATAGATAGCACCAGCTGATCCAGGGACACAGCCAAAAAGCCTGTTTATATCAAGTTGCGAGGCGTGCGTCATTTTAACAATTGGCGAAGTGACGGAGATATACTCTACCCGTATACATTTTCGTTCAGAGCCTGGAAAAGCTGTTGTCAAGTATGGCAGTATGTAGCTAAACAAATGCATGCGTGTTCAAGAGCGAGAGCAAACTGAAATTTTGTATATCTTCTTTAGCCCCGACGGGGTGGTGCAGTGGTAAGACGCCCGACTACTGTCCGGAGTTCCCGGGTTCGAACCCGACCACGGCGGCTGCGTTTCGATGGAGGCGAAACGAAGTGGCGTCCGTGTGCTGTGCGATGTCAGCGCACGTTAAAGATCCCCAGGTGGTCCAAATTACTCCGTAGCCCTCCACTACGGCTTCCCTATCTCTCTCCGCTTTCACTCCCACCTTCATCCCTTCCCTTACGGCGCGGTTCAGGTGTCCACATAGCAAGTGTGACAGATACTGCGCCTTTCCCTTCCTGTGAACCAATTATTATTATTATTATTATTATTATTATTATTATTATTATTATTATTATTATTATTATTATTATTATTATTATTATTATTATTATTATTATTATTATCTTCTTTAATGCTGAATTCCAACGGCAGATCGCAAGCGCTCGACCGGAGCACCAACGGAGCGCCTCGCTTGCGCTCAGATTCCTTCCTCCATATTTGCCATTTGAACGTGTTCGCTCCCGCGGGAGCACTTAATGCAAGAAAAGCTCTTGAGGCGGCGCTAGACGCGACCCGATCGTCATCATCATCATCATCATCAACCGGATTATCCCAGAATCTAATGCGTGAAAGGTATGGTCCCTAGAAAGACGTCTTTCAGACCATCTTGTCTTGCGTTCCTGCCATCTCCAATCTTACACTTAATCGCACGCCAAGGAACGCCACGAGACAGGAGCGATGGCGTATCATCCAAACGCGCACCACTGTGCCTTTCCTCCAAAAGTAATCCCACAATAAACGCGCACCAAGGAACGGCACGTGACAGGAGCCATGGCGTATCATCCATACGCGCACTACTGCGCCTTTCCTCCAGAATAGGCGCCGCACGGCGAGACGCAGCGTCCAAGCCATCCATCGCTTTGCGAAGCACCGCGACGATGTGAAGCGAAGCTGCCGCAACCGGTACTGTCGTGAACACGAAACGGGTACAACGTCACGCTGGTTTCCGGCCAAACCTGCCGATTTCGGCAGAGCAAATATCCGGGATCGACTTGCGTCGATGCCGATCTGCCATTGGAACAGACAACTCGCGCTCCCGTTCGGCCATTGGAATAGAATTGCTCTGGCTAGAGCAGAGAAACCTGCTCCGGATCTGCCAATCTGAATTCAACATAAGAGAAAACAGCCTATAAATCTTATTCACGTGACGTCATTGCAGCTTTACTGGCGACCACGGTACGTTCTATTCTGATTTATTTATTTATAGGAAGGGAAAGGCGCGGTAACTGTCTCAATTGATTTCTGTGGACACCGCAACCGCGCCGTAAGGGAAGGAGGAAGATGGGAGTGAAAGTGGAAAGGGAGAAAGAGGAACGTACAACATCAGAGAGGGATAAAAAAAGAGAAAGAGGGTGCACGGCGAATCAAAGACTGTGAAATCCGAGCTCTGGTTGGACGGCGTTGCAAACGGCGTCTCAGGTGTCTGACAAATGAGCGGCCCACAGCAGGAGGAACACCGATAGACCAGCGCTGATGCGTCAGAACAATTTTTTGTGCGCTTTTATTTTCGAACCGCCCAGGGTTGCCTCAACTGCCGCCTGCTAAACTTGATACTGAATAGGGAATATACATTCTTGTTGCTTGTGGCTGTAGGAAGAAGTAATAGCAAATTCACGGGCCTGCTACTGGCTCTGTAGCTGAGCCACCTCCACTGCTTCGTGCAGACAGAATAAAAAATAGAAAAGAAAGTAAAGGCAGAAGGACAGAAAGACGCCCGCCGCAACAACCGTCGTCCACCACCGAAGCGGTGGCGGGTGCAATGACGGCCTACAACAGATACAAATTCGGTGGCAGGCTAGCCCCCGCCGCAAGCGGCGATGACCTACCTGTCCCAGCCCCATCAGGCGAGTATCAGGACAACTCCAGTTCCCTCCTGCCCACCAGGTAGATAGATAATTGGTTCACAGGAAAGGAAAGGCGCGGCATCTGTCACACTTGTCTCTGTGGACGCCTGAACTACGCCGTAAGGGAAGGGAGGAAGGCGGGCGTGAAAGTGGAAAGAAAGAAACAGGAGCCTTAGTGGAGGGCTGCGAAGTAATTTCGACCACCTGGGGATCTTTAACGTGCATTGACATCTCACAGCGCACGGACGCCTCTTCGTTTCGCCTCTATCGGAACGCAGCCGCCGCGATCGGTTTTCGGAGCCGACTTATCTATTGCAAGCAGCCATGCAAAAGCATTATATTGGTCATCTAAAAGGAATTATAATTTGTTTACATGTTTCATTTACTTATTAGTAGGCGTGTTTTCTGGTAGCAAAAGCAGTAGACAGTATATGGTGTCTACAGGTGCCTGGTTCATCAAAGTGTAGTATCATCATTCACAACAAAAGGATGAACGGTCAAAGATTAAATTTTCGTGGATACAAAACAACTTAAGAAGAGACTGACGCTTGAAGTATTGTCCAAGGAAGAAAAAAGCAGAGAACAAAAAGAACATATATATATATATATATATATATATATATATATATATATATATATATATATATATATATATATATTTGATGACTCAAATTAAACAAGCTAAATTTACTGGCAGGAACCCAGCGCGGGTAGGAATGTTACGAGCGGTGATATTGCCTCAAATCTTGAGGTCACTTACTCAAATGAGTTTACATTCCTTACAGAAAGAGGATTGTTTTTTTTTTTTCGTCATTATTGATAATGAAGTAATCCATATTCAACTGACGCACTAGGGTAGGGAAAAAATGTAAAAGAGAAACTCTTTATTTGAGACTTCCTTATGGTACTACTAAGGTCCAGCTTTTAAGGCACATTTTGCTTCACATTTCATCCATCTTTCATCTTTATGATGCTGCGCGTATCTGAGCAGCCTGAAAAAATTGGTCGGAAATATATATGAGGAGCACGCGAGACCACCAGATTCAGCAACGCTTTTTGGTTCGTAGTTAAATTCTGTTCGTGTCACTTTATGTTCACGTAAGATTCGTCAAGGTACGTATCGCCTATTATTCGTCCCTTGTATTTCACTATGCTGGGTATGCAGTCCGGCTAGCCTTGCAAATGTATTTCTTCAAAATTGACGTCAGCTTTATACCTCGCTGGCGGATGCATTCTGTGGTGTTTAGCTGCCCCATTCGGACGAGAGCATTTTCCATTTCAGGGCAACATTTCTACCGTTATAAGAGGGATCGTATTAATGTCTTGTTTTTATTTGGTCGTCTAGCAACTGATCCCGCATCATTAGAGGAAGAAGGTGAACTCTTCTTTTGGACGCGTTCAATCGACCGAATTGCGGCAGCTAGCGAAAACATAACATCGCGTAGCAATATGATGACGGCTAAATAAAATCGGTCGGCTTGGATGTGACTTAAAGGACGAGGCAGAGAATGAATGTATAAAGCGACAGCAATAAAGAAACTAAACCCTTCGGGTAGTTTCCGGCTGGCTCTTTGCCCCAAAGTAATTGCTTTGCGTTTGCCAGCACTGCTGGCTCCTGTGCCGTGTCGACGATGGCAGAGGGGGAAGGGAAGATGGGGAAGAAAGCTCGAGAAAGAAGCGCTTTCCGTGGATGATGTCCCTGTTCCGGCGTAATGAGTTCCGCCAGGTTGCCATCGACCTGCCTTGGTCGCTGCCTCAATTTGGAAGCCGAGTGGGCAGGTCAATTCGGGAGGTAAGATGACGGGGCGTCACCTGGTCCCCTGTCGCAATGTGGCGCTGTTCATGAGACGCTCAAGACCGTCTAGGCAAGGCATCTGTGGAGTGATATGGAGAAGGGGGTAAGGATGACGACTAGCAGGCCAGTCGTCCTTCTACTGCACCATTGAATTTTAAGCACCGGCAAGGTTTTTTTTTTTTTGCTTTTGCTTGCCAAACGTCCATGAGGAGCACCCATACAACTCGGATGAGACGCAAGCACGCCTTCTGGAAGACGCAATGAATTGGTGCAAGCGTCGTTCCTTTGGTTGGCTGTGGGAAAGGCGCAGACGGGTTCGACTGTTGAATATGCAAGCACGCGGGCTACACTTGTGTGTACGTGCACAGATCGATCATTTTTAGTAGGTGCTACCATTCACGTTTATGATGCCATATGGTTGGTTGGTTTGTGGGGTTTAACGTCCCAAAGCGACTCAGGCTATGAGAGACGCCGTAGTGGAGTACTCCGGAAATTTCGACCACCTGGGATTCTTTAGGGTGCATTGACATCGCACAGCACACAAACGCCTTGATTTTCGTCTCCATTGAAAAGCGGCCGCCGAGGCCGGGATTCGATCCCACGTCCTTCGGCACAGTAGTTGAGCGCCGTAACCACTGCGCCACCCCGGCGGTTACTCGCGGAATAATTCAACCTCACATCGTGATCATCGCAGTAAAATGTTGTGAAAAAAATTAGAAATGGGTTTCCTCGCGCAGAGCCTATTCTGTTGAAATGCATTAGACGATGCAAAAGCTCATACTGACTGTTTATTGATCTAACTGGAATTAAACTGTTTTAACTGAACGCTTGTACAGAGAATCGCGTTTTGTCGTCCTTAATGAGTGAACCTTCTAGTTTCGTTTCCTTATCAAATTCTTGAAATTTCATTTTTGGGCGCTATACTGAGAAGGTAATTTAATGAAGATTTTTTTATGGGATTAATGAATCACACTCGTTGGTCACCAGCATTACTGTGTTAAATTGAGAGTATAGCGATATTCTCCTTCCTGCACGCAACTACTAATTTCCGCATGAAGTAAGAAGTGTTTCTATTTTCGACTTTTTTTGCCCGCAATCAAATCTGTGGCCTATAATATTACATTATTCAAAATTAAGCACTGTACTTTCGTTCATAACCTGTACGATGGCAAACAAAACGAGCGAAATTTTTGAGGAGACACGGAAGCCGGGTTCTGCGATGAATCCGCTGTACCTGTCAAGAACATTCTCGAAATTTTCGTTCATTTCCTACTCACCAATAAACACTCTAAATGTTCAGTGATACAATCTGTGGTCTACAGTTGTCTAAAGGATAGTATGGCGTTACTCATGCATATAATTTATGACGTTGTCTTAAATGTTTCTCTGCCATTTATCAGACGTTTTTATGCATTCTTTGCAACGTTCCTCCTTCAGGTCCATCCTTGAGGTCAGCAACCTGCAAACAAATTTTGATGTCAGTTAATATAGTGCCCTGAGGACCCTGTATACGTATATGTTATCCACACACGCACGCACGCACACACATACGTGCGCACACAAAACAAATATCGCAGCTGCAAAAAGATAAACAACCTAATTTTACTATGAGAATAAAACCGCCTGTATTTTTCTCGCTTCTTAGCAAGGCACACAATCTTTTGAAGTCATTGTTAGCTGACGCAAGATGGTTGCTGGGCAAAGAGTGTTCATGGTATTCATTGTATAGGAATTAAAAATACTGTTCTGTCTTTTTTTCTTCCAGGTAAGCAACTCCGATTACCTCCTCATGGCGACATCAGTCACACCGTAAGTTTCTGCACCAGGTTTTTAACCAAACACAAAGAAGGAAAAGATGAAAGCAACCTTTCATGCTTCAAGCTGGCATCCTCCGAAAGCCTTACCTTGTGTAATCTTATGCATTTGCCTTCCAGAACTAAAACCAATTAAATGGTACTCACGAGGTCTCCTCTGGAAAACAAATAGTTAACATGACTAGTCAAACAAACTAGGACAGGCGTCATGACCGATAGTATATTCCAAAGACAAAACAGCAACAAGCATTTCAACGTGCTCTCAGCTAACTTCTTGATATTTTCATTTCCTTTGACAGCGGTTCTCAGTTTGCATGTCGCCGGGTTCAGGGTAACGAACTATCTTCTAAGAGGACTGGTGAAGGTAAAATTTCATCTGGCTGCATGATACCTCCATTTGAAGCCGGCGCAGCACCGCCTTATCACTTGAGACGGCTGGGTTTGCTTTAGGGTGTGGCGCAGGTTACTCGAGCGAACACTGCTCATTAATTAGGCAGCAGCACCGAGGGACGGAATCGTACACTGAATTTCATGCATCGCTGAAAGGAGAAGAGGGGGGGGGGAGCTAGAATGATTTGCATTTTGATTGGTTCGGCACTCATAGACCAAAGGTTCTTCTTGCTAAATCAGGATGTGTTTCTCTTTTTAGCCAACAAGCACACAATCTGGCGTTATATATTTTCGTCGCGAATAATTGATGTCCTTGGGAAAGCGAAAATAAGCAAAGAAGAATTTGGGACAATTTGTGTATGTCGGCGATGAAAACAAGAGTACCAATTATTTTTGCGCTTTTATTTAATGCTTGTGCTCACTTGGCGCAGTTAATAGTGTTTTTTGTCCCAAAGGGCTTTAAGATATCAGCGACCTGTTGAGGAATCCGGAAATTTTGACCACATGAGGTTTGTTAATGTGTGCTTATATCACATAGTACAATAGCGCCTTGCTTTGTGCTTGCATCGCAATGCGTCTGCTGCGGCTTCAATTTGATCATGTGTTTATGGCTTATTTCCGGAGTCCTTGACTACGGTGTCTCTCATAGCCTGAGTCGCTTTGGAACACTAAACCCCACAAACCAAACCAAATCATCAGTCGAGGGCCGTAACGAATGAGCCACCACTGCGACTAAATGCAGATCCATCACCAAAGCATTTTTTCCGTGTGAATGTCGAGAACGCTTCCCTAATGTGGGTAGATACCTCGCAGCGGCGATGAAGTTGCAATTGCTGAGAAATAAATAAAAAGAGGAGTAAGCACGCCCCCGCGGAAAGGCACTTCAGAATACCGACATGTCAAAGAAAATAAGACCCGCTCTCTCGCAAGCGCTTTTCCCGACAGGGCTCTGCTGTTGTGCGCTAAGCGAGAGGTACGAACCAGCGTGTCGTGACGTGATAGATTTTTTATTTACGTTATCATTATTTACTCTAAAAAAAATTAAGGTGAACGAAATTAATATAGTAGACCAGGTAAACACATCCTCTGCCGCTCTGAGTTGGGTTCTGTGCACTAGAAGACTACACGTTTTCTACGGGAGATTTGTTAAATAAGACGTATTCTATTCCTTACACTTATGCTGAAACAACCTGTGCGGTACAGTTAATTATAATAAAATTGAATGTAATGACACTAAATGTAATCTGAACCCAACTGTATCTTTCTGCTGCACATGCATTAAAGATTTCGTGAATCTTTAGAATGAGAAGTATAAGCTAATTTTGATAGATTACGCTGTTGCAAGCTACCAATTATCCCATAAATCACAAACAGAAACGGTGATAATAAGTTCCTTTTGTGTAGTGCTTCGAGTTCCTTAGGTGTTGTTGCACTTCATATCTCTACTTATGCAATAAGGAGTTTATATTCGCGGTCCATTTTCTTGAGTGGTTCTGTTGTCACACACTCTTAATATGGTTCCATACATGTTCTGCTTATAAGTGGAATTTTTCTAAAGATTCCACTCATTAAGCGGAACGTCTTTAAAAGTTCCACTTCTAACTGGAACCTATGTGGAACGAGATTTAGAGTGTATGAATGATAACTCAACCTTTGGGTATGCTACCCAGGAGCTTGCTTACAGCGATATCTCGTGCTAGTTATGCTAGAGCAGATATAGAAATTTATGTGCCGTGGTTTGATTGATGTAAGCGACCGGCAGCTCTTTAAGGATGTCGATCTCAGAATCTATTCATCCCATTATTACAGCGACAATATCTTGCTGTTTTCTAAGTCGCATAAGTGAGTTCGCATAACTGGCATATATAATATTGCTCCTGCTTTCTCGTTTACGAGTCTCGTGACGGAGATAATAATAAACTACGCACTACAAAAGCGTAATAAGAAGTTTTCGCCGAACCACTTCCGCAGCTAAGTGTACGCGCATTACTATAATTATTCACCGCATGCAGATCGCATCGTTCTTTATACACAACCTCCCTGTCATCGTTGCGAACCTCTCTCACTCTGAAAAGATGTCCTCGTAGATCTTGGATCGAACCCTGCATCGAAGTATGCTACCCACAAGTGATTATTACAAGCCACTACGATTAAACACGAAATCAAAGCAGAGGAAAGGAGCAGGGTCGAAAGGAGGAGGGGTGTTGAAGTGTACCTTGTGGTGTACCAACTTCTCCCAAGTAATATCAGGTAGACTGAAAGCGAGGCAAATATTTCGGTTATATTGTATCGTTCTCGTGTCATTCATAAAACAGCACATCGTGGGCTCATGTGCCTTCGATTGTGTTCCAGCGCTATCAAAACGCCTCCACAGCACGCATCATCAGGTATAGAAGGAAGGTCCCCTTTTCTAGCGCTGACCAGCGGCTCAGATGGATGTGGCTGGCTAGAGTGCATCACACAGCGGAGCCTCAACTGCTTGCCCGGTGGAGTGCCGTCAAGACAACATGGCGCCCTTAGGTCGTCTAAGTGCCCACAGACATAGATGCCCACAGACACGTCCATTCATCTCCTTTTTTGTGGGTGACGTTTTCTAGTCCCACGTAATAACGAACCCTGAGCAGGATGACGCGAACGGTGAAGCATGTCCTGGCGCAACTCTTTGTACACTACTAGTGGCTGAGTGTCCCCGGTAACACAGCGTGTACGGGCCACTTGGGTGAAGAACTTGGGGTACTCGGGTTATTACTGAAATTATGGTACTAAGCCGGCGCTATTAGCCCGTTCAAATCCAATATTCTTATTGCGAACACCTACTGAACTGCCGCTGATTCTCGCTCCGTGATTGCCACTGCGCTGCCATTGAAATCGAATCCGGTTAGATAATCTTCATTTAAGATACACTTGATGTTTTCCCTATTTTCTGCGGTCAAAGGAGGGCGAGTGAATATTTGCTGCCGAGATTCGTTGCTGCGTGGGATTTTTATATTTAAATTATCTCGCCAATTTGGCGCTTCGCTAACCCAAAAGCTATTTTGTTATAAGGGGCTTTGTAACTATATTTACTCAGCAACGCATACATTATAAAAACATTACTAAGGCTTAAAATCGTAAGCTCGTTTACACACCCATTGCTCGATAATTTTCTGTTACTTCAGTGCTTGCATTTCTGCGGTGAGAAAATCAGAGAAGGAATCAGTTTCCTGCCAAATGCTTAGCGTTTTGTGAGATTCCTTGAACGATGATGGACAAATTCTCATGCTATCATTATGGGGTGATGAAGGATTGATCATGGCAGGATTATTATTATACGCTATAAACGCTTACTTTGATGAATTCGTGAGAGCGCTTGACTGATGTGATCAAGCTGGCTGTCAGATGTCATTTATTACAATTTAGTCATAAGATGATATTTTAAATTATCAACATAGGATTAATGCTGCGTTGCTGACTTGTCGCGTGTAATATTCATTACAACATTACAACACATTCCTTTCCGTTTAATATAGGTACACCGCTTGCATCTCTCACGCGCATTGCCCTACAGTTACTCTAGCAGGGCGACTGAAATTTCCTTTTTTATGACCAAAACGTCCAAAGGTAACGTATTCATTGAGATAGAAGGGACATTGTCAGTCAATTGCCCATATGGGCAAACTAGGGATATACTCACAAGTTAGACGGAAAGCGGGACATCTATTGTGTGGAAGATAAGCACGAATAACGCTGTGTCACGTTAACTTCACACGTGGACTAGAGAACTAGATAAACGGCCTCTATAGGAGCAAGGTTATTATTGCAGGAGATGCAGTGAGCTATACTTGTGGTTCCGACCTTTAGTAGTAATAGTAACTTCAAAATACAAATGCACAGCATTCTTCCGCTTTGCAACGGTTCCAAATAAGAATAATCCCCGTCCTATATTGCGGAGAGGCCTTTGTATACAGAATGTGCGCTTCAGAAATAAAATGTCACATGACAAAGAGAGCATTCTGCTTGAATTCCAGACTTTGATTCAACACAGTATTACAGCATAACTTGTTAAAGCATGATATATCAGTTATTCTAAATGAGGGGTTTTATTGAGGCTATTTCATAAATATTTCCCACTATTCTGATACCGCGCGATAATCGAAACTATCATTCCAACTGATTGCATTACTTAACAAACCTCATTTAGGAAACTTGATGGCAAGTTTTGAAGCTAAAGCTTCACTACGATAAGTAGAGCCGCGCTTCGCATGCCTGATAGCTTGACCTTGTTTTTACTTTCAAGTGGCTGAAGTATTGACTGCTGCTATGGGGTTTAGGTGTCAACAGAAAATGGAACATACAGCGTCATTCCTTTCTCATAAAATAGGCCGTCATTGCTACCGCCAGTGCTTAGGTGGTGGACGACGGCTGTTGTTGCGGCGCTCGTCTTTTTCTCCTTCTTTTTTCCTTCTTCTCTATTTTCTCTTCTCTCTGCACGAGTCAACGAAGGTGGCTCAGCTACAGAGCCAGTAGCAGGCCCGTGCATTTTCTTTTCCTTCTTCCTACAGCCATCACAACAACAACTAACACACAGTAGAGCCGCGCAATGCGCGTCTGATAATTTGACCTTCATTTAACTTTCAAGGAGCAGGAGGACAAACTGTTTCTATGCGATTAAGGTGTCCGCAGAAAAATATGGCAGATACTGTGCCTTTCCTTTTTCTATAAATCAACGCACATTCATTGTGGGCTAGCCATTCAGCTACAAGGAGCCATGCGACGAAGTGTGACTATAAATGTACTATACAGCCATGGCATCAGCTTAGGCTGGGGTATAAGAGCGCGGAGCAATTGCGCCTTGACTCAGAGCCAGCCATGTGAGACGGCAGTGCGCTTAACGCACTACATTGATGTCATTTAGCGCTTGATGCGTCCGATCATCCTGCTCATATAGCTCGCCGTGCGAATATAAAGACGAAACAGGACGAGGTTCAATGGGCTGAGCAGGCTGCAGAAACACCGGAACAACGAGGGGAACTACTGGCTAAGCGGCGGCGACAAGGAGCTGAACGGCGGCTGAGTCAAGCAGCCCCGGCTGCACCAGTGGCCTCGACATCGTCCACTTTGCAGGAAGAGCCCATGGACAGCATGTGTCTCAGCGAAACAATTCTACCAAACGTAACATTGCTAAAAAGCTTTCATTGAATGCGATGTTTAACTATGCTAAACATGTACTAATTTTTGCGTCGTTGATGTCTCGTGTCGATGGCACGCTTACAAGCCTACGTAGCTCATTGTTACAAGGGCGCTTTGGAAGCGCAGAAATTGTGGGATGGCTGACCCTGTGTAGCTTTTAGATTTCTCTGGGGTCACGAGCAGAACATGCATTCAGTGTGCCCCGTACAGAATCCTAAATGAAACTTACAGCAACCACTCTAGACCGTGCTTAGCACGGATCTTGCGGCACTCCACCGTACTTGTCTGCAATTAAGTGCGATGATAAAAGTACTATCACGTCGAATTTGAATTCAGGCTTTATTTTCCCCTTACATTTTCTCACTATTCCTGGCTTCTAAGCAATATTTCCGTATTTCCGTCAGGTCTGAAATATTCAATTTATAATCGGATGTCGCTAAAGGATCGGCCAATTGTCGTCTACAATTTATAACCAATTTAGCGCTCCAGATTCTACCTAACATTCGTTGCATGCCAAGAACTTTCGGTGGTATGAAGTCTTTTGATGGAGACTAATGTCTGTAAGGCCGTCGTTATTCCTGTGCTTAACAAAAGCTATCCGTCTTTTCACAACTTAGAGTTCAATGAGAATTCCTTTGCTTCTGAATTTTGAATACACATATACATAGACATACGCTATGGTGGTGCAGTGGTTAGGGCACTTTTCTTTTTTTTTTTTCAAGGAACTTTATTGACAAAACCAAATAAAATGTACAAACACTGTTTGGACCGATAGCTCAGTAGGCTAGTGGCCGGTCCAAATACAAATATTGCTCTCAGGTTCGGCCATAGAGGATCAAGGATTGAAAAGATCAAATAATGATATAAAAGCAACATTACTGCTACAGTTACGTACATATGCAAGAATACAGCAAACTGCAAGTAAAATAAAATACCCACATAATTATGAGTACCAAATAAAATCGATAAGCATAATAGTACTATAATGAAGAAAAGGAAAATTAGAAAGAATATGGTTACAAAGTACAATAAAGTGCAAGCGAAGTACGCGATACACTCACAAAAATTATTGCGCACACGCTATTGCATGTGCGCAACAACAAATACAAGTGTAAAACATGTTTCAAAAACTAGGCTACATATGGGAATTTCACTAAGAAAGAAATGCGATGGCCGAGGATGTGGGACCGAATCACGGCCGCGGCAGCCGCTTTTCTATTGAAGCGAAAGGCAACGCGGCCGTGTGCTGTGCGATGTCTGCGCTAGTTAAAGAGCTCCAGGTGGTCAAAGTTTTCAGAGCCCTTCACTACGGCGGCACGCGTAGCCTGAGTCGCTTCATGATATTAAACCCCATAAACCAATCAACCAATCAAGGTCTCCTCCAGGGATATGATGCCCTGACTAGCTTCAGTTTGAGCTATTGCATCGCTTCTGTGTGGTTGATTGAAAGGGAACTGATGTCAAAAAAACTGAATGATTACTGCGCACGCATCTGGTGCAATAAGCTTCGGCAGTTGCTGAAGCTTTATCATCCTATACAGTACTAATATCTAAACCCGATGGTCCAACTATACTGACGCAAGTCAAATCCTATCGAACGATTTGTCTTACAAATGTTTAGTATGCACGTTTTATGGCAGTATGGCGAGAAGGCTTCAAAGAGTGATGAGAGATAGTGCGGGTAGTCATCACACCTGCGGTATCTAAGGGAGCAAAAAAGTTACAAACATACAGAAGGTGCGCAGTGTCCTAAATGCATGTGACCCTACCCAAGCACTTGTTGCAGTGCTTGAAGTAAATATGGAAAAACATTTCACCATGTCCATCACTCTTCTATCCCTGCTAGAGCAAGTCAACGTTGAAAAGATAATTCACAATGGAGTGCAAATTGTAAACAGTGGATCATCATCATCATCATCAGCCTGGCTAAACCCACTGCAGGATGAAGGCCTCTCCTATATTTTTCCAATTAACTCGGTCCTGTGCTAGCTGCATCTACTTGACCCCTGCGAACTTCTCAACCTCCTCCGCCCACCTAACTTTCTGCCGTCTCCTGCTACGCTTTCCTTCCCTTGGAATCCAGTTTGTTACCCTAAGCGACCATCGGTTATCTTCTCTTCGGACTACATGTTCTGCCAATGCCCATTTCTTCTTCTTGATTTCCACTAGAATGTCGGTAACGAGTTATTTCTCTGACCCACTCTGCACGCTTCCTATCTGTTAATGTTACCCCTACCATTTCTCGTTCCATAGCCCTCTGAGTTGTCCTCATTTTAAGTAGAACCCTATCGGTTAGCCTCTACGTTTCAGCCCCATAGATGAGTACAGGTAAGATGCAACTGTTGTATACTTTCCTCTCTGAGCAATACCGGTAAGCTGCTAGTCATAATCTCGACTGCTTGCCAAATGCGCTGTATCCCAATCTTATTCTTCTTGTCATTTCCTTTTCATGGTCCGGATCTGCGGTTATTACCGGTCCTATAGACATAATCGCCTACTACTTCCAGTGCTTCGCTACCTAATGTAAACTGCTGTTCCTTCCCGAGGCTGTTGAACATTACCTTAGTCTTCTGAATATTGATTTTCAAGCCTACCTTTCTACGTTTCCTGTCTAGGTCGTCAATCATTATTTGAATTTCATCCACCGAGTACTTAGTAAGGCAATGTCATCAACAGTGGATGCACAAACTCCTTATTACGAACAAAAAGGATGCAAACAGAATTCAGATCGAACGGTCTCTACACCAACGGGACCCTCATTTACTATTTTTGCTTCGAACCACATCGGACCGTTGTGTTTAAGTATCATCCATAACAAACGTGGTAGTATATTTCTACTGCACAGAGAAGCAGTTTATATCCTGGCAATCGCGGGTGATTCTTCTGTCTTTTTTTTCTAATTATGAAAAATATTTGTTTTTTAGGGCACATAAGCAACTAAGGCTATATTTGTTTGGAGCTAAAATAATAAAACTTTTCTGGGAAGCAAGTGGTAGTAAGGTCAATTAAAGAAAGTACTTTTTATTTTGGCATAGTGAATGCCTTTCGACGCCGAGTGTCTTCGCCAACGTATCGTGGACAACTCCATCAAAGTGCTTGAGTGTTCCTCGTGAATTTTGCGTTTACAGTGAACCTTATTGGCGAAATAAGGATGCACAATTGAAGGAAAAATATAGCAAGATTTGGTAGATTGAACCTTTCAATGTTTGGACGTGCCTAGTTAGCAATCTTTTCTTTTTCAGTAAGCTGTGGTGCGTGATGAAAGTGCTACACGGTTACTGTCTAAATGTGCAAAATTCGCATAAGGCATTTGCGGTGTTTGTGGGCGGTTCCTTTTGGGAAAGAGCAAGTCAAATCAACCTTTTTCGATGAGCTGGCATCCAAAACCGGCTGTAATGGTTTATATGGAAGTTTCCTACCACTGTCTCTTTATCAATTTTATTATCTCATGGTAGTACATCTCGAGAGCAGATACCACAATCTCTGTTCTTTTAGGAATCTTCAACATCACTTTATTGCCCCCGGTTCTGTCCGTCTGTTTACCTAATCGTTTCTGAGAGACACCTTAAACTTTTACGCTGTTTTCTCGCGAGACTTGAGCTAGCTTTGTACTTTATAGCTCACCAAGCTGGAAAAGTGGTCTACGCGTAAACGCTGTGAAGGCAATTTTCCTGTTTGGCTACAGGACGCGCGGCATTGGCTATTGGCCTCTGCAGCATAAAGCACGGCAAGGGAAAGAGAAGGCAGCTAACACTGGCAGTTCCCTAATCTGTCATGTGGAGACTCAGTTTCGTGACTTCGCTGCCAGAATTTTCTTTGAGGTTTGGTTTCGTGAACCTTTATAATGAAGGCCCAGGTCTTATCGTGGCCGGCGACCACCAGGGATCACGAGAATTTCTTCTCCACTTTCTTTTGGTAGTTCGAATTATACACGTTTTTATCTGTTCCTCTGCTCTGTCAAGACACCCTGCTCTGGCCATAACAACTTGCCGTGTTCTTATCGGCGTCATAGTGTAACGATGCAGGATGAGAAAGGATTCCTGAAAAGAGTTGCACGAAAAAAAAAAACACCAAAAGGGAGCGAAACAGTCTGTCGACAGCCAACTTCCTTCCTTTGAGCGGAGATTGCTGGGCAAATTCCAGGAAGGTTGTTTCTCTACACCGGTGAACAGCATCTCTCACCGCTCTTCTTTAGAAAACAAGCACACAAGCACAGAAGGAGAGCTGTATTGCGCTTAATGTAGGTTTTTTATTTTGTCGCGGTAGATGTTTTTTTACTGTTATTCGTCATTTGTATCTTATTCGCTACCATTTTACTTGTGTGCGCTATTGCTTCACGTTTACTTCATCTAAAGTTCGTGCTACAAAAAAGCATAATCCTTTCTAATATTACATCTTTTGACCCTTTGCTTCTGAGAAAGAGCCTTCTGAAGTACGCAAGAGGGCATACAGGCCCGCACGCTTACATGTTCTTTCGTGTATACGTTTTTACACGGAGAACAGTGTGTCGTCGCTTAACTGTGACTTGTGTATCATTTGATCTCGATGAAACACGTAGTTTATCCACCTACTCTATGATCTCAACACTACTGGATTAGTTTGTACCGCACGCTTTATATAAGCACTCAGCCCCACACACAAAACATTGTACGCTAAGATATAGAGATACTTCACTAATGATAATGTTTTGCGGTGTATCTATCCGTCCATTCCGATTTTCGTACACGCCGTTTAAGAGCACTGATCCTCTCGTACGAGGTGAGCAGTTTATCCTTATTTGACTAATTCTGTATTAGTTGATGGTAAGCAAGAACGCAATTCTTCATGTTATTGTACACTCTCGGCAAACCAGAGTTCTAGTTGGTTCCTGGTGCTTCATATTACCAATATTCACAGTCAAGAAATTAGACACGAATAGATGGGAATACAACGTACTTGGTCTGTCCTCGTTCATTTTCGTCCACGCTGTATGGAAGTCGCTACTCTCGTACGGAAAAAGTAGCGTATTATTACTTAATTGCGAATTCTGTATCAGGGGCTCTCGAGTGTAGGCGCAGTTACCCGTCCCACTGTATGCTGTTGAAAAACTCTCCGCCAGTTGGTTCTCCATGCTTCAAATCGCCACAGTTTACACAAAGATTTCACAAGAACAGAAGCAAATACACCACAAAGAATTCTTCGTGGTGTATTTGCATCTTCGTAAGATTACTATTTTTAAGTGTGATTTCTGGTGTTTTACGCCGCTGCTTGCCCATATTATTCTAAGCTTTGAAGTATTGGTACTTCCGTGAGGAACGATTATTTCTTCTGAGTATTCCTTATAGCGAAATTTCTGCTTTCGCAACTATACCGATTTATTTTGTCAGTGTGTTGTCTTTTTGAGGTGTGGCAGCATTGTTTTACGAACGTTATTTTCTACACTCCAGTAGTAAAGAAGAGTGATATTTAAAAACATTAAAATATAGCCACTGAAATTCGTATTCAAGTGAAAATAAAAGCGCGAAGAAGAGAAAAAAAGAGGCTTGGTTAAAAAATGCGAGTTTCATTTGGGAACATGTCACAGAGGAAGCGGTGAGCATTACTTAAATTTCCGGCCCCACTGCGTGCAATAATAAGTAAGCAATCTCACACGTCTTCCTCCAACTTCAGACGACATCCTTAGCGCAAAAAAACACACGCACACGAGAGAAAAGGCGGGACAAGGGACAAGCGCTTGTCCCTTGTCCCGCCTTTTCTCTCGTGTGCGTGTGTTTTTTTTGCCCTAAGGATGTCGTCTGAAGCTGAAAACCATCTAGCCCGTCTAAAAGTTCTTTTAAACCATTTGTCTTCCTCCAAGAAAACTAAAATAAAGCGGGCAGAGAAACTGCGCAGACACTTCTCTTTACCCAGACCTCTTTCCGGTGTCGGTATGAACAAGCTTCCCCACGCGGCCGCTTGCTGGAACAGGATCTCGTTCTAAACACCGACTTCCCGCCAGTAGGACGGCGTGCACAGAGGGATTTGATTGAAAAAGAGAAATGAGAGCAGTGTTTACGTCGCACAATGTTTGTTGTTCAAATTTGGAGTGTCGACGAAGCCCAAGCGCCGACATTTGCCAGCCCTTCGGACTCGTGCCATTGTTCCGAGAAGGCGAGCGCTGATGGCGCCGTTTATCATACGCCTACGTAATAGCACTGTGCATGGCGCTGCGGGCACGAAGCTTTTTTTCAGTATGTTTTTGCTTACTCTCGCACCGTAATTTTCTTCGTCGCCTTGCACCATTTCGATGAACATGTCAGAACTTGAGGCCGGTATTACCGCAACAGCTTTTTTTCTCTTGTTTTTTCTTATGCTCGGTCAATGTTTTCAATTTTTAAGAAATTAGGTCTCATTTCTCTGCGCGGAAAGGAAAGTGGAGGCAAAAAAGGAGGAATAAGAAGCGAAAAAAGGAAGGCGCGGAGTGAAAATGGAGCGTCTCCGTGCTGCAGCTTCCTGTAAGATGTACGCTCTCAATTGAGATTCTGACGCACGGTTTGCGAAGTGGGCGCTGATTTATCAGTCCTTTCCCTTTTGGGCCTAAGGCTTAACGACCTGTGGCTCCGATGCTAACTTTAATGGCACCTCCGCACTTTCCCCTTTTCATCTTCTCTTCGATGACGATAGCCCCAGTACTGTCTTACATAGGGACATAGAATATGTTGGAAGCACAAAGAATGCAAACCAAAGTATTCTTAAAAAGAACTTACTTCCTAGTGCATTGATATATTTCTGCGCGTTTCTCTGTGTTTGTCTCAAGTATTGGTCTTCATCTATCCAAGCTTGCCCCATAGATCAGTCAAGCAAAAACGGAAGTGCCTCTGCGTATCTGAAATGCGTTCCCTTTCGTATATGCGGACGCTACGAGCGCCTTCTCGACCGTCACGTTTCCGTGTTGTGTCGTTTTGTTTTTCTTTTTGCACCGACTTCTCGTGCCATTGGTGAATGTTATGAGGCTCTATGCATGCACGCGCGTCTTTCGGTCATCGCCACTCACATTTTTACATGTTGAAATTCGTTATTCGTTCCTCATCTCCACACTTTTTTTCTGAAGCGGCTGGAGGATATGCGTTGCACCAGAACCTTTGTAAAGAAAAAGTCTTCGCATTACCATCAGAAAACCATTTCTAAGCGTGAATCCCGTTCGCTTTTCTTCAATCCCGTCTCAGCGCCCGAGTTTTTGCGGTTGACCTATGCTCAATTTCTTCTTGAAGTCGGAAAAAGTAATAAAAAAGTAAAATAAAACAGACCGAGCTAAATGCGTGCATATCTCATGAGTGTGCATATGGATATTTCGGCCGGCGAGATTGTCAAGCCTGCGTTCCTTAGATTCATTCCACAGTAGCACGCAGCAATCACGACGATTTACGCGCACGCTTTTGTTCGAGATGGAAAGACATGCATGCGTCGTGATGATTCTATTTGTTGGGCTTAAAATTTTTCTTCATGATTAGTTCGTTCTCACAATCACTCACGTCACTGAAGCAGACACGGTGGGGGTGGTGGTGATGGTGGTGACTATGGTTTATTTTTTGGGGGGAGGGGATACTGGTCACGTCTTATGTTGGCCATCTTTGTGGCATCACTCTTGGTGACCAGGGGGAAGGGGAAGTTGGAGTTAGGGATAGGTTGGGGAGGGGAAGGTTGGTGACGCCGCATATGTCGCCGCCATTTCCGCACGAAGCACTATAGGCCCATGCAGGCCTACAGAACAGAGCTGAGGCCAGACTCCTCCAGATAAATCAGGAGGAGCCGGGGAGCAGAAAGTTGGTTCCGAGCTGGGAAGAGCAATTGCCCTTCTGTATCAGCAGGGAGACCAAGATTCCGATAGCCATTCAGAAGTTTCTGGCGATGGCCAGTGGAGGCTGGACACACGAGGAGCAAGTGTCCCAGTGTGCCAGTATTGCCGCAAGAGGGACAGGCTGGGCTGGAGCTCGGCCACAGGCATACATGCGCGACGGAGTCCACGTGCAGCCTATTCGAAGTCGTAGGAGGAGGGATTTGTCCTTCCGTGAAAGTTTGTCAGAGAGCCGTTGGAGATGTTCACCAGCGGCAATACGACGGTAAGGATGGAAAGACCTTATCGACCTTCTCAAGAGGGGTCTTGAAAAGTCAAAAGGTGTGACAGCCTCAGTGACTGGGGCTCCGTTGTCGTGCGCCGCTTTGGCCAGGGCATCCGCCTCTTCATTGCCCTGGACTCCAGTGTGTCCTGGAACCCAATGTAGGGCCAGTTGATACCCCGAGTCCTGAAGGGCTAGGAGACGGGCTCGGAGAATGTTCACCGAGAGGTTGGTGCCGTGGTAGATAGTCAGGAGCTGCAGAGCAGATCTGGAGTCGCACAGAACATTCACGGGTCCAGGAGGGACACTGGAAGCGATGAACTGTGCGGCTAGATGTAGACCGGCCAGCTCAGCCGCTGTTGAACTGGCAGGGAATGACAGGCGGCAGGACCTAGACTGGTCTATCTGCGGTGCTGTCATAGCAGCAGCTGCTTGGAAGGTAGCGGGTCGAACCGAGCCATCCGTAAAGAGGAGTGTAGATCCTCTACACTCCTCAAGGAGGGCTGCAGTTGTCTGCTGGAAGGCAGCTGCAGGGGTGTGACGTTTGGTGTGACCATCCATATCCAAAAAGACAGGAAATGGCGGTCGATTGGGTGGAGGGGGTAGGACTGAGAAACCTGGGACAGGACCGAGGATTTCTCTGTACACTGTATACAGCTAGCTTACCCATACGTGAATGGGATTTGCTGTGCAGCCGTGCTAGGAGTGATGCAACATCTGGAGCATGGCTGAGACGATCACAGTGAGTCAGTCCCCTCTGGGCGAGGAGAAGATCCAGAGGGTAGATACCAGCTTCCGCAAGGGTAGCGGGAATCTGTGAGGATTGAGGGACTCAGAGGAATCTTCTAATCCAGCGCCTTCGAATCGTGTCGAGACGAATGACTCGAGTCGATCGAAGGGAGACGAGGGGAAGGGCATATAGGATGACCGATGTCGCCGCTGCCTCGAAGAGCTTGATTGCCCAAGTAGATGAGCAACCATTGCCATTTGCAAGGAGACGCTGGACTGCTCTTCCCACACGATCAAGATGGGGAAGGAGGGCTTTATCAGCTGGGATCCAGGTGATACGGTCGTCAATTGTGAGACCTAGGTATCTCACCTGGCGTTTCCATGGAAGAGGGGTTCCTTCGATATGCAAAGTTGCAAGACGGCGGGAACTCCGTGCTCCTCTGGGATGGTAGACGAGGGCCTCAGACTTAGTAGCTGAGAGGGTGAATCCTTTGGATGATAGGAAGTACTGGACGCCGTCCAGTGCCTGTTGCATAGCCTTCCTAGCGGAGACAATACGTCTCTTTGAAGCTCGGATCCAGAGGGCTATGTCATCTGCATAGATGGAGCAGGAAACTTTGTGGATTCTGATCTGCTGAACGAAGTTCGGTAGGCCAGCTAGGACAAGGTTGAACAGCCAAGGACTGAGGACTGATCCTTGGGGAACCCCAGATGTAACAGGACGAGGAGAGCTAAGTGTTTGCCCAACTCGAACTTGGAAGGAGCAATCGGAGAGGAATGCCGAGACAAAGCGACGCAGTTTCCCAGTCACTCCAAGGGCATCCAGAGCCTGCTCAATGATGATATGGGGCAGGTTGTCAAAAGTGGACTGGACATCCAGAAGAACCAGGAAGACAACGTCGCCCGCATATTTGGCTTCCTCAAGGGTGGAGACCACATCCGCTATAGAGTCTGCAGTACAGCGGTGCTTCCGAAATCCTGTCTGCATCTCTGGAATGAAGTTGGTTGCTCTGGCGATCCATGTGAGTCGTTCCAGGGCAATGAACTCCATGGTCTTGCAGGCTGCAGATGTGAGAGATAAAGGACGGTAGGAGGATAGTTGTTTAGCCGGCTTACGGGGCTCAAGGATGGGAACAACGATGGCATTTCTCCAGTTGTCCGGTAGTATGCTGCTGTCCCATGTGTCGTTGAAGACTGCGAGGAGGCGCTTCTTCTCCGGGGCATCCAGATTACGGAGCATCTGGAGTGTACGTCCGTCAGCGCCAGGAGCTGATTTCTTCTTCGAGCGGTTGAGAGCACGGTGAAGCTCATGAGGGGCAATGGGTTCATTGCAGAGGGCAGAGATGGTCTGTGCCAAAGCTGCTGGTGGTGAAGGGGTAGCCCGTAGGGGAGAAGGGGGATTCGCCACTGGAAGTCAAACCTGATGGAGGGGGCGTGACTGACTTGGAAAGGAAGTCGGCAAGTTGCTCTGCCAAGTCTTGAAAGGAAATGCCTCTTGCGATGGCTGCTCCCAGGACAGGTTGTCGATTGGAGGCAACCTGCAAAAGGGATTTGAGGATGCGCCAGGCAGCAGAGGACTGTCTGGCTGACTGTATGGACCGGCAAATGCTGGCCCAGCTTTCCCGGGAACGACGATTGGCCTGACGACGGCAGCAAGCATCGATCCTGCGGAAGGCCTTCCAATGTTCGGGATGGTGGGTGCGCTCGGCCACTCGCTCAGCCCTTCGTCTGGAGGCCCTAAGTCCGAGTAGACGTAGGTCCGGGACTGGTACATGTAGCGGGACTGCGCAGGTTATTGTGGAGTTCTTGGCGCAAAGTCCAAGAAAATCCAGGAAGTCACCTGCAAGTGGGATGTCTTTCACTCGTTCTCTGAACTCGGCCCATTTGGTAATGGGGTAGAGCTTTTCTCTCCTCCTACCCCTCACAGAGTGGTTAAGGAAGATGGGAAAATGATCCGAGCCCAAAGAGTCAGGTGCTCTGGCCCACGAATAGTGGCAGGCATCAGAGATGAGAGCCAGGTCGATGAAAGAAGGTCGTCCTGGCCGAATGAAGGTTGGGGAGGTAGGCTGTAGGAAACGAAGGCCGGCCGCGTTGATGGCGTCCAAGAGCTTTTTGCCTCAGGTGGTGCTGGACTGGTTGCCCCATGCCCTGTGGTGGGAGTTGAAATCCCCGCAGATAAGGACATCCTTACCTAGACGGGAATGAAGGGCAATGAGGCAGGAGGGGTCTCAAAGAACTCCTGGAGGGACATATACTGAAGCAACTGTAGTGTCCGTGTCACCCATACGGACGCGCACGGCACAGATCTCCAGTTGCCCTAGGTCAGGTTGGGCAACATCCATCAGTGTGTGGGGTGTCACTCCTCACATAGATGGCTGTGCGGGGCCTGTGTTGTGGATGCGAAGGATCCAGGCAGGGGGCATCATTGCAGTCCTGGTTGGAGCAGCATGAGCGGCCAGAGTACCCGGTGAATCCTGGTAGTCGGAGGTTCTCCACTGTGACTCGGGTCTCCTGTAAAGCAGAGACATCAAATTTCAGAGATTTCTGGAGGATTAAATCTTTGAGGTCCGCGTGTCGTACTCGCAGGGAGTTGGTATTCCACTGCAAGACACGCGGTCTCCTGGGAACAGGGTTGCGTCTGTTCCTACGTCTGGCCATGATGGCGAGTGGTAGGGCTCCCAGTAATGAGAGCAGCAGCTTCTCCCAATCGGCGAGCGCCAGAGTTGGGTGGAAGCTGGGTCATGAGCGCTTGGAAACAAGTCGTAGCGCTTCGGTTACCGAAGTGAGTGTGACTTGGATATCCACCGCCACAGGTTGCTGAGTGGGCTCCCGAGCTGGTTCGCTGGGGTGCTTGGGACTCCGTGACCTGAGGGCCTTTGAGTAGGATTCAAAGTGTGTAGACACAGACCCAGTGGGCTGAAGAGGGCGGAGCTCGTTGAGCACTTGCCGCCGATTTCTGGTGTTGTTTTGCGGAGAGCCGTAGTTAGCTGCTGTTGAGGTCGCCACTTGGGACACGAGGGATCAGCAGCCCGGTGCCGTCCTCCGCAATGAAAACACTTGGGAGTGCTAGAAGTGCACTTCCGAGTGGGGTGTGATCCGCCGCAAATGGAGCAGCGATCAGGCCTGGTGCAAGCGGCGGAGACATGATTAAAGGCTCCGCAGCGGGTGCACTGGAGGGGACGAGCTTTCAGTGGACGAACAGCAAACTTCATCCCATTGATGTAGACATGGTCAGGTGGAGGGGCAGCGAAGCGTTCGGAGACAGGGTGGCCTCGACGACGGACGCCGAGTATCTCTACATCAGCCTCAACGCCCTCGGCAATGTCCTGTTTCCGGACCTCGCGATCGACGCCGAAGATAGTGCCCACATGGAAGTCCATGCGGGAAGCCTCGAACGAGCGAACGGGAATATCGAGGAAGGACTTGAGGGTCAGGAGGTGATCGCGGGCTTCGTGCGATGACACATCAGCAGCCACGATGTTTCGTTTCCGGTTGAGCCGGACCTCGATGACCCCTGGCTGGCCATACAGGTAGGCACTCATGTGTTCCTTGATGGCTGCCCTGAAAGAAGTGTTCTTCTCTTGAGGGGTGAACAGCACCGTGGACACACGGGTCACCTTGGGGCGGTTGATTCGACGTGTGACCGTAGTCCAACCACCGGTATCCCGATCGTGATCAGGAGCCGGATGGTTGGAGCGGGAAGGCTGTTGTGCCGTGGTGGAGTTGTTAGCCTCGTCCTGAGTTAAATTAGAGGAGGTAAACCAGGGAACCTCAGGAGGCGAACCGGAGGATGGTAGGGCAGCTGTCTTGTCAGAATCTTGATGTTCAAGATCCTCGGCTAAGGCTGCAAAGGAGTTATGCAGAGTTGCTTCACCTTGGGAAGTGAGCTCTTGCGAGGGTCCGGAGGAACGAGGCTTGCGGAGGCGGTTCGCAGTTGCGAGCACATCGTCCAGTGCCTTGAGCTGGGAAGCAAGGTCTTCTTTTCCAGCTGGGAAGAAGGTAGTAGATGAAGTGTTGCTCTCACCAGATATGACAGCCTCGAGTGCCTGGAGAGACGCCTCTGGCTGTCCGGTAGGGAGCACAACGGTAGGTGATCGACTCGAGTCGGACGACTCGGCTGTCGCAGCGGCATCGTCGGTGACATTGAGCTGTTGGCGCTTGGCCTTTCCTTTGCGCTGAGGCTTGGGAGGTGGGTTGTTGTCGGCAGGATCCTTCAGGAATTGCGCCGCTCTCAACCGGGTCACAGGGGGAGATGGGCTGCGGCTACCGGTCGTAGATGAAGAGACCAGGGGCGGTGGAGGCCCTGAGGCAGGAGGGGGGACAAGGTTGCGACGGGACTCCTCAATGGAGGTGGTTGTCAGCAACCGAAGACTGTCATAGAAGTCCTCAAGTTGTCCCTGGACATGGCACTCGATATCGGCACGAAAGGATGCCGGATCTCGGCCGAGGCTGCGGGTACGGCGGCGTTCCGGTTGGAGGCCGCCGCGGCGAGCGGTAGGTTGCTCCATAGCAGCAAAAACATGAAAAAACTTCAAGCGAAAAAAGCGGCCTAAACCGCAAATTAGTGCGCTATAAGCTCATCTCGATAGCGACGGTAGGACAGGAGTGTGGTCCGATGAGAACCAGAAGGGACGAGGAGTTGGTCCCAGCGGCAAGGCGGGACCATGCAGCCGGGAGCCCGGCACAACCCCGAAGGGGCCGGCGGCGGCGATGCTCTTCCTCAGTGGACCACGGTGAAAATCCGAGTGGTGAAATTCTCGGTGATTAATCTAGGTGGAAATCCACAGAGGGGCACACAGGGGCCCCGCGGCACTCACACAACAAACGCGCAACGCGCCACAAGCACATGGGAGGCTTCCGAGGCAGCGCGGAGTTGAGGAGCACGGCCGGGGAGCGGTTTCACGACGAATGCATATGGCATGTGCAGTGCACGCACCTATCGTACATCTAGACTTATTGGCTGCCCCTTTTCTCCCCACTTTCCATGGTCGACATTTCTCTTTCTTCCTCTTGTTGGTTTTCGTCGACTTCAGGTTAGTAATATTGCAGTGGCGAACCATAAAACCTACCGCGGTGCGATATTCAAGACCCGATTTTCACTAGTATCGTTCGCGCTGAATTTGGAGGCACGCCCGCGTTTACGGTGTCTCTGATCCTCATAACTTGGCAGCACGGTTACGTTGGAGGCATTCTTTTATTTCGGCTGTCCATGGTTATCGCTTCCGTCAGAAACCAGGAATGTGTTTTCCATTCCACTCTTCTTTGAGCGACTTCCACTGCGTGGCTAGAATGCGGATCTCACAAGCGACTCCGCAACTGCATCCAGCATTTGTCAAAGAGCCTGAGAGCCCTGCAATATAGATACATGAAGGCGTCATAGCTACGGTCTGCGGGCTCACCGTGCAGGTTAAAGGCAAGAGCGAGCTGGAGATGGTCTGCCTTGACGGGCGTTCTTTGTGATGTCTGGTATGCGGTCTGTGTGACCGTTGTCATAAGTTCTGGAAGAACATACATACGGTCTATCTTACTGCTGCTTAGCCTGCCCTCCCTAGTGCCCGTAAACGTAGCAATATGCGACTGACACCACGCATCAGTGAAATTATACTGACTCAGATTGTGCGATAATTCAGTAGCCTTTCGCCAACTGCACGTACAGGACAGCCCGATCTCAGCTGAACACAAAGGCGCGTGACCTTTCTCTTCGCAGCGCGTCCGATCATGCGTGCAACGAACCGGAGTGCCAAGGGATGTGAAGCGCTATCCTCAGGTCCCCTGATGCCTGCTCCACTGCTTTGTTGTGCTGCTATATCGAACTCCATGGCACTTCGATGAGAGCGGAAGCTAGCTCGCGTGCTCAACCTAACCGTAACCTACCCTGCGCATCCGGGTCGAGATCGAGCGCACATGAACGGGCCGCTATCTAAAAGAAACGGTGGCTGACCGGTGCTTACCCACTAATAGCTCGGATTTTAGGATGGCCATAGCGAAAGTCGAATGCGATTACACCTGTACCAGGGCCCTACCCGTTATTCGTCTTATGTGCGCCATCTTATCTTAAGGAGTCACTGACGGACCTTCATTGCGGGGAGTATTCATATATCTATCACACTAAAATTATGTTGCAACCGTTCTACGTGCAGCTTTCCTGGTTGTGCCATACCTGTCCAAAGCCTAATTGGTATGCTACTGCTAGTTAGTTATCCATAGGGATTCGAACCCTTTTATCTGGTTCGAGTATAATATGGAACTCGTGAATCGTGAACTTGCTTTTCACTGCGCAATCGATCATCCACGCAAAGAGCACTAGTACTAGGCAATGTGAAGCATCATCTCCAGGTCCCTTATTGCCTGCGCCACTTAGCTTTGTGTGGCTACGTAAGACTTCATAGCACGTCTAAGAGAGCGACCACTTGATCGCGTGCTCAACCAATAGTGAACGACCCAGTGCATCGGCCCTAGATGAAGCACAGAAATAAATTCCCGAGAAGCATGAACGGACATCTATTTAAAAGAAACAGTAGTTGACCTGTGCTCACTCACTGATAGCGCGGGTTTTACGGCGGCCATAACACAAGTCGAACGCGACACTTCTGCCAGGGCCCTACCACTTATTCGCTTTAGGCGCACCATCTTATCTTATGGAGTCACTAACGGAACTCCATGGGGTGCAGGAGTATTCCTGTATCAATCACACTAAAATTATGATGCAACCGTTCTTCTTGTAGCTTTCCGGGTGGTGCCATACCAATACAAAGGTTCATGCATGCAACTGCTAGTTAGTTATCGATAGAGATTCGCACCCTCTTATCTGGTTCGAGTATAATATGAAGAAAATTGAGCATACTCAGAAGCCTGAAGAAAGGTGGTATCTCTAAAACGGTGAAAGAGGAAATCAGGCAAAGGCAAATTTCATATGTGTGCGCTCAGGGACAAGGCGGGCAATGTTATTACTAACGTGGACAAGATAATCGAAGTCGACGTGATGCTGGCTGGCCTATACAGAAGGCAAAGTAGCCTGACCAATAATAAGATTGGCGGTAGTCAAGTAGTGAAGAGCTACCAGATGTTTAGCCAAAAACAAAGGACGAAGTTAAGAAATCTTTATAAGGAATGAAAAGCAGGAAAATGGGAAAGAAACTGACCACGACAACACACGGACCCCTATTCTGATTTCAATCCGGCTTCCTTTTAACTAAATATCCGAATATCATAAATCGACGCACAAGTCTCTTCCTGCTTGTGCAAAGGGCTGGGGAAGGATAATAAGCTGCTAGTCTGGTGGCTGTTGACTAATTCGATGTTGTTCCCGGCAACCTTAAGGCATTTTGATCCGCAATTCGACGGGCGGTGCTTGCACTGTAGGGAAGGTCTCTGACACATGCCACATGGTGTCGGCCTGCCAGCAGAATTCTTCCCTACTTCCTACTTTCCATCCCACCAAAGAGAACTATGAGGGTACCTGTCCGGCTGCTGCACCCTCGAGGCCAAAAGGCACTTAACGAAGCGCGCTCGGTCTGCGGCAATGTTATCTAGTGATTGTAAGGGTGTCACCTTTCACGTCACTACAGCCAACATGTAATATCAAATCAAAAGTTTTCACCGCCACTACCCCCGGCTTTTCTGAACATTTTTTAACGCTGTCGCGTTAAAAATCTACAAACAAGAATTTAGATTACATAAAGAAAAATATTATTCTGCGGCCACGTCCATTTAAACATGACAACTCAGGCATTGACATCCCTAAGCTGCCTGTCTTATTTCTTGTTACCCTCCCATGGCGTCTCTAAACGGTGGTATACATCTCCACTGCTAGGCAGGTCTAGAGAGCGATGCTTTTTTGTCCCTTTCATTATGAAGTTTTTTATGA
Organism: Amblyomma maculatum; assembly: GCF_055883805.1. NCBI lineage: Eukaryota > Metazoa > Arthropoda > Arachnida > Ixodida > Ixodidae > Amblyomma > Amblyomma maculatum. Next base: position 90,007,405 of record NC_139349.1, read on the forward strand.
AGTAGCAGACTTTCGCTCGCGAGGCTTCGATCGCTCCTGCAGTGGCCGTGGCTGCCGGCGCGCACGACTTGCTTCAGGTGATCGTACGGCAGTAAAAATAGCAATAACAGCGATGATCAATTTTTATAATTTACCGTCAACACCTCCGGGGACACAGCGACCGCCAAGGCGCTACACACCACCGAGACCAGCAACAGCGGCACGGTGATATAGCCGTGGTGGAGCCTTGCAGCGCTCCTTCTAATGGTGGCATAAGGAGGGCCCCCAGCTGGCCATTAATCATCCGCTGCTTTGCATGCTTCGGATCGGTCCATTGCCTCGGCCTTTGATGTATGCAGCGCGCAGTGGAATGAGGACAGCGAACTACCCCCGGTCGCCGTTTCGACAGAGCCTAAGTAAACAGCCACAACCGAATGGAACCTTGGTTGCATCTTTAACAGAATAAAACACGCATCCACGTCTCTTCAGACCAAGCTGGCGCTGCTGCGCTGAAGCAGCAATTGTTCTGCGGTAGAGCGATGGAAATGATCAAGGATCGGCGCTGGACATCTTTCACACAGTCGCACCAGAAGAAGGAAAATAAAAAAGTAGGGAAGAGGTGCCCACTAAACAGCATGCCATGAACATCGACTGCTTATTTAGAAGGTAAGAAAGTTAACGAACTCACAAAATTCATTCTCCTAACCCCTTCTCTTCGTCGAACTCAATTGGTCTTACGGAGGATTGAAAGAGATCCAAAACAAATTATTTATAAGCCAAATTTATGTAAAATATATTTACAACGACTTGCAATTGAAACACTTTCTGGCTGCACCGGGTACACACGCTGCACATACTGGACTATATGGTCTGCCCACCTTGATCCAGACAAGTCGAAGACCGAAGAGGAACACAATGACAATCAAAATGGAAAATATTCCCTACAATCTCCGCAGAATAAAAGCAAAAGAGAAGCCCCATATTCTTTTATAAGAGCATTGGATACCTCAGCCGCTCTAGACAGCCGGCGGAGGTTTTTATTTCCATAGCTGCCGGTGCTCTTCACTGTGAACACGCTAAATGAAGAGTGTGAATGGCTGTAAAACGAGAAACAAGGTCCCGACTTTTCTCCAACAAGCGAACAATCATGCCTCCCCTCCCCTTCCCCCCACACAAAAAAATAATAGGCGATCACTCAGGCTCAGCCTTTATGTGTATGACACGATAGCGTCCTGCAAAGACGAAAAATGTTGTTCAGTTTCAAATGTTGCATTTTAAGCGTTTTACGTTCCTTTCTTTCTTATTTTAAATATTTTATAAACCGATACTTAGCGACACCAAACATTGGCTCACCAATCTAATAATTTTGACACCTTTGAGAACATTTTTCATTCTTTAAGTGTTTGAATTCTATATTGATCAATTACATACCCAAAACTTTTTCAATTACTTGTTCAAGCGGAGGCTTTTTAAAATTCTAATCATTTAGACTCTTTTGAACTGTCTTGTATATATTGTTTTTTGTTCAAATACAGTTATGTATTTGATCAATTACGCATTTCAATATTTTTATTAGCATGATTAAGCATTGGCTTTTCATTCTGAGCATTTCGACACCTTAGAACCCCTAATGACTTTTCATTATTTCAAATATTACAATTTTTGAAACGATAAATCACACACTCTAAATTTCCCTAACTGGAGTCATCGAGCCTTCTCGTTTCATTCTGATTCCTTTCACCCCAATGAACCCCTTCTCTCATTTATCATTTTCTTCAATTGCTTCGAATAATTGATCAGTTGAACTCTAAATTTTCCTATTTAGTACCATCAAAAAATGAAATACAAATATAATAATTTGATCAAGCATCTATATTGACTTTACAATAATCACGATGCGGATGATGGAGTTCGGGTCCTTCGTCGCTTGGGACGGACGGCGTGGGCCCCGGCTCAGACGCAGGCCGGCCGACATTCTTAGCCGGCGGCGTCCCAAGCCAGCTGGACGGCGGCCAACTGGAGCCCAGGGTCCGAGCAGCCCAGCACGGTGTCCGAGAGTTGCGGCGTCACACCTATGCCCCTCCCGGGAGAAAAGGGGAAGTCCCAGATGATGTGTTCGAGGGTCCCTCTCCAGTCACAGTTTATACAGAATCCTGATCTTTCTCGTGGGAGCATATCGCTCACCCGGAGTGGATGTGGGAATATCCTAGACTGAAGACGGCGCCAGTCGACGGCTTGCCTGCAATTTAGGGTAGCTGCTGGATGTGCAGCCACCTGCTACTAAGTCGATAGTGTTGTAGAATTTCGCTGTAAGATTTGGCACACACTACGCTTCCCGCCGGAAGCCTTCCCCCCCATTTTCTGCCACCGGCTCAGGGATAGAACCCTCGAGCCAGGGTTCTATGCCTGGCTCGGCCGATTCATTGCAGGGCGCAACAAATACGAGACAAAGAGAAGTAGACAACGATGTCGTTGTCTACTTCTCCTCTTTGTATCGTCTTTGTTGCGCACTTATATTACTGCCCAGCATGGTTCACCAACTCGCCTAATCAGCCGTTATTCTACAGTTCATTGCAGGAAACGCCAGTGTGCGCCGATGTTCATATCAGCGATACAGTTCGCGAAATTGTAGATTAGTGTAATATTCGATTCGCCTGGTGGGCAATCAACGCATGACTGTAATTTCGTATGGTAGTTTTGCTGTCGCAGATCATGAAACGATCCTTTTTCTGGGCGCAGGCTAAAACTGCTGCCACTTCTTCAGCTGTTTCAAGAGGTCGAGCTTTCAGGCTGACCACGGTAATTGGTTTACCCGACCCCTCGTTACCGCTGCAACCATAACGGGATTCATCCATCCGGCAGCATCTGCAAAAGCTAATTCCTCCTCCGGAAGGCGGCTAAATTTCCTTACTGAGAATTTGATTTCTTTCCCGACGCTCCTTATAGTGTTCGGGATGCACGTTTTTTGGCAGCGCGAGTATCCATAGCCCGTCTCGTAAAGCCTTTTTCATATCAGATTTTGACTGGGTGCCAAAATCCCGTACGTACGCGCAATTCTCGTAAACCGTGCGCGTACCAGCTGCTGTGGAGGGTAGGAGCTCAGAGGGAAGTATAGAAGCCTCGATAAGAAAGCCGTTCTTGGGCGGTTCCAACTCCAATTGATGTAGCGCGACCGGATGCCAGATATGGTGGGGCAGCCCTGCTGAACGGACAGCGGCCCCTAAATTTAGCGCGCAACCATCACTTTGTTACCAGAATTGTAAACTACTTTACAGGAACATAAAGCGCAGTACATGTCACACTTCTGGGTGGACGCCTGACCGCGCCATAAGGCAAGGGAGCAAGGAGGTAGTTCTAAGATAAAGAGGTGTCCTAATGGTGAACTTTGGAGTATTTTGACCCCGTCAGCATGTTTACGGGTCCTGACATTGCACAGCACGCGCAAGTATTTGCGTTGTGCAAAATGAGGTCACCGGGTCGGGTTCGAACGCGAGTAGTGATGCAATCATCCTCCCTCCTTTTCTTTAGGGGTGGTTCAGGTGTTCACTTGTAAGTGCGACATAGCCCGGTTTTTCTTTCTTCAAAAGATAATGATTGGTTTTCAGGAAAGGAAAGGCGCAGTATCTGTCACACTCTTGGACACCTTTTTTGCGATGTTTATTGCCTCAGGGCATAACAGAATGTCACGAAGAATGAATATGATCAAATAAATGAAAAAAAGGTTGGCTGATGCAATGAATTCGAGGAGTGAATGATGATGTGGTCCCTGCGTACAAGTGGCATATTACGACGGATTATGGGGAAAGAGGCCAGCTCCCACCAGCTACCAGATCCGCGCGGGCTTCAGCGCTGGACATTCTCACAGCAGGTGGTGAATATCGGTTTCTGTATCTCTGAAATTTCAGGTGGGGCACCCAGGATGGAGATAAAAATTTTGAAATTGAGGCCATTTTCGAGTCGCTGCAGGTGTTAGGACCACCACAACTTGAATCCTCCGAAGCACCACCTACTCTGCACGGGTTCCCTCCGTCCGTGCCAGTTCTCAGTTGGCTGTTTTTTGGCCGGCCGAAGCAAGAATCTTGGGCACGAAGCCCCTGGAACAATCCCACCTGTGGCTTTCCAGAGGAAGGTCCCGACGCTGGTCCGAGCTCGGCCGCGCCGCATTTGATGGTGGCGAGCCTCGCCCAGTCCCGGTGCAGTGTCATTTCTGCTTCTGGATCCCAGCTCGATCGGCTCAGCCCTCAGAGCCATTCTTTTTTCTAAGGATGCAGATCCGTTTTGCCGACTTCCATTCCTACATTGGCCTAAAGACTAGAAGCTGTTAACCTTGGGGACCTGCTGCGGATATGGGTACAGTCCGGCACGAAAATCACACTACCTCACTCATATTTTCAAGGGCCGACAGGAGCGCGCCGAACAGCGCAAGAGCCGCACTGCTCTACTGAGCCACCGTCCCTGTCTCGGGGTGAACCCATTCCAGGGACTCGATCTCCTTACAAAGAAAAAAAAACTTTTCTCAGGGCTCCCATCGGCGTCTCCGAGCTGTCTTGCGTTGCCGCACTGGGTTATCCGGTTTGGCGATGACGACGTTGAGGTGGAAATGCGGATCGCAGCATCCGCATTGCTTTGAACACTTGAAAGGTCACGCGGACTCCATTCAATACGAATTGGCTGCGGTATACATGCCGCTACACTTTTTATGTTTTGGCAGATTTCTGTGCTGCTAATGACGCGTTAAGTAACCTTGTCACCCGGACGGCCTCAATGCGTATCACAATATGGGCCGTGAGAAGCATGGGAATGGCGGTCATAGAGCGAAGCGCCTCTTGCACAGCAAGCAGTTCCGAACAAAAATTAAAAGAAGGTTCTGGTAACTGAAACGTTGATGCTTTATTCAGTGACGTCTTGTTAGGGCAATAAACTGCAGTTGTCACTTCGCAGTCTTGGATGCTTGCGTCGACGTAAATTACGATGGAACCTTGCGGCAAGCGGCCGTCTTGTTCCATAATTCGGTCGTGAAGAGACGACGCCGATTCCTGTGTTCTTCGGTCGTTGTAAATCAGTTGGCTTGTTATCACTCAGCTGTACAAAACGCCTAAAAGGAAGAACTAGCAGGGCGGTGGTAGGATTGAATATGACGAAACAGCCCCCAGAGCACACGTAGCGTGTAAAAGTGTGGCATTAAGCCTGCGAGGATTACGTCGTTGCTGCACCAGGTCATCTATTTTGTTCAGCGGTGCGTTTTCTTGAAGCGCCACAATTGTTATGATGCGAGGAAGGCAGGTGATGACCCTCATTGCCTCTCGATCTATAGCTTAAAGGCGATCTCACTATGCCCTTTTCAAATGCTGAAAATGGGCTTGATAAACAAGGCGCGTTTGCACAACTTCCCCCACCAACTGTCCTGCAACATCTGAGCGGGCTTCGCCCGTTTTTGTACGAATGCGTCTGATCAGACCCAAAGTGTGTAACACCTGTTTTTTAGCGCGAGACAGTTATCAAGTACCAGTTCCTGACTTATGAATTTTTGAACCCAATATTTTTACGGTTGAATTTTCCTGAAGTGCGGTTCCAGACAGATGTAGACGAATACGTGCTGCAGCTAGTTTACGGCGCCCCCAGTGATTGGCGACTGATATGAATGTAGCTTTACTGACGGAATGTTCAAGCCCAATTGAATAAGCATTTGTAGACATAATATCTAAGACTGATAGCAAGGTAGCAAATTGAGTCAGTAGGTCGCTGTTTCTGCTTTACACCATGATGTCACTAGCGTATATTAAGAGTTAAACATCAAAAATTTCATGTAACCGCCATGCATTGGAGATAAATGCAATATTAAATAATGTTGGCGACAACACTAATCCCTGGGACGGCGTGAAGAAGTAATAATCATCCTATGGCATCGCCACTGAGGTGTATTGCTAATTGTTTATCTTCATGGAAAGATTCTACAAAATTGCGAACTCAAAGTGGTAAATGGAGCATGTCAGTTTAATCCAGGATGGCAGCATGACTGATATTATCATAAGCCTTTTCGACATCCATGGCGAGGAAGATGCGTACTTTGTGCCTGCGGGTGGATGATAATAGTGAGGACGACAAGACAGCCAACCCGTCTTCTATGCCTATAGATAGTCGAAAGCTAATTTGGGCTGGGTGGTAGAAACCGTAATGTTCAAGCCACCACGAGATTTGTGTGGCGAGTATTCTCTCAGCAAGCGTACAAATCGTTGGCGTTAAGGATATAGGTCGAAGGTTTCTAAGGTCTGTTGGCGTTTTTCTCTGTTTTAGAATAGGGATCACAAAAGGCAATTTTCAGCTCTCTGGTACATCGCCGTCTAGCCGTACCTTGTTTATCGTGTCAAGGAATTGAGGAAGTGCATCACAACTTAGGTTCTTCTAAACCTCGTGCGTAATGGAGTCCGGACCTGGCGTTGCCTTTCGGTTGGCTTCAACTAAAGCTGCAATCAGTCAATTCTGGCATGGAAAATGGGTTTGCGATTTCCTCGGCGTCGGCAGCGGATAGCAGCTCGGCATGATCAGGCATGCCCCACAAGTATAGGTTCTTGTAACTGGTGCAGGCAACACGTCGTACTTGGGGAAAACCTTGCGGACAGCTTGCCTTGCGAAATTATGCGGAGACAAGTTTGCTGCAAAGCATGCTGTGGCCGCTGCATCAGCATGACGGCAATCGTGCTCCATTGCATGGAAAGTTCGCCATAGAAAAGAATTCGATGAATGTGTGGATAACTGCTCGCACCACAGATGTCATTGCTGTCGTGAGGGATCGCGGTCATATTTTCGAGCCTTAGCAGCAATGAAATTTAGTCTTATGCGTGCTTGCGCAGAATCTGGGACTCCATAGTTGCAGTCAGTTCCGTTCGTCGACGAGCAGCCGACAAGTTTAGAAGAGGCACATCCGCTGTGGTGGCCAACCTCCACCCAGTAATGGTTGTAGCCTCATTTAGTGCGCTTTTTATGCGGTCTAGATGCAATGGTGTCGACCCCACCAAGTGACTTTGAAGAATGGCGCTGAAATGGTCACAGTGGACAACTAAACACTTGGGCGTAATCGTCGAGCTTGTGATGGATAGAGGCCGATGATGATAGGGTGATGGTCATTCCCCCAGGAGTCCGGCTACAAGTAGCAGTGCCGGGTCCTGAACACCACGTAACATCTAGAACGTATGTTCACTTCGAGTATGAAGCACTGCCCTCGTCGGTGTACTGGGTTCATGAGAATAAACAAAGCACCCGCAAAGGTATCCCGCACTCGAAGGCCGCGAGGAACTAAACTGGAGTACCGCCAGTCCGGGTGAGGGGAATTGAAGTCACCACCAACTAAAACTGGACATCCCGAATACTGTTGCTCATATTCAATAACCATCCCAGATTTATGTGGGAAGCGCCCTGATATGCTGATAAACTGATAAACACGCTCTGATAAACGTGCACTGATATTCGTGCGATGTCAGCGCACGTTTAACGAACCCAGGTGGGCCAAATCTCCGTTGCCCTCCACTACGGCGTCTCTCATAGGCTGAGTTGCTTTGAGATATCATTAAGCCCCATAAACCGAATCGAACTAAATGCAAGGGACCCATGTGTTGAGCGATATCAGTGGACGTTAAAGAACGCTATGTGGTAAAAATTTACGGAGCCCTTCACTACGGCGTTTCTCAACGCGTGAGTCGCTTTGGGATTTCAATCCCCAAAACCAAATCATATTTTATCATGGTGACCATTTAGGCTATCTTTCGCTAGTTTAATATGTCAAATAATCCTGTTATAAAATTGAACTTTGCTTGTTTCACCAGGGTGTCACTAGCCCCCTCCACTTCCCCCCCCCCCCCCCCCCCTTATAGTTTCCATCGGCACTTCAATACACTGTTAGCGTGAACACGAATCATCTTCTGTCAGGCAAGACAGATATATATATAAAATACAAAAATTGCGTAGATGACTTTACAGGGGGCTATTAAGCAGTAGTTGTATCAAGCCTGTTTTGCTCTCTTCTTTCATCTTTTTCTCATATTCCATTTGCCTGTCTCAATAAGCTATTTTCCCAGAATATATGAGACGTATATCTTTTGCCACGTGGAGGAAACAACCTAAACAGAGCCAATAGGAGTGAGTGTCATCGACATATCGCACTAATGCGTATACACCTAACGTAATAAGTGACTCATAACCGGTCGCTTATACAGCGTTCCTCACTGCGTTAATATACCCTCGATCTGCATCAGCGTGTCCGGTCTTTCTGTGCCCACATATCTCCGGCGCTTTATTTATACAGCGCTAGCCGTATACGGAACAGCTGAACGTGTCGCCAACTGTCTTAGGTATTAACCACGCGGAAGGCTGACACATTTTGCCAAAACGGCTTCGCGTGTCTTATCCTCCGCAAATGGTCCTCTCAGCTTTTTCGTAACTACGAAGCCCTGACTGCTCCCGCATTCAGGCAGGATGGCAGTAATCTTGCGAGGTGGACATCACCGTCATATAGCGATCTTAAATAAAGGATTGTGAGCTTTGTTCAGCCCCATATACACGGACCAGATGACCCTGCAATAGGCAACACGATGAGAACCTAATGAAAACACAGTTTCCTGTAGGCAGAGGCCGCCTCCTGTTTTTGCTCAATGTTTATTTAACGCTTCTTAAAAAGTGATTGTAAAGTGTGTGCTACCGGGATGTTAAGGCGATTCTCGAGAATTATGCGCGACCGGATTCAGTATGTCAGTGAAACCCCGCTCGATTTCATTGCGACCAGTGCTAGTATCTTGCAGAATCAATTCCAAACTCCAGTGCCGGTCTCTGTTTATTACAGCATATAGGTTCATACATCCCCTACCGTATTTCAAGCTCGGTGCACTGCGTTGCCACAATTTTATAATTGCCGTCAGCCTAGACTGCCTTAAGCCGGCTTACATGGAAACCGCACTGGGCAGTCTAGCATTGCCGTCTGACTTCTTGCTCCTGTGTCATCACCGGCCCTCCGTGCGTTTAGACTTCAAGTCTAGGCGGGGGGCCCTGTAGCGCCCGCCTGGGTGGCGCCGGGAACCGGGATATCGCGCACCGTCCATCGAAGAAAATAAAAACAGCGCCTAGTCGTAGCTCGTGCAGCCTCTGCAGGCAGTCTTATTCTGGTGCCGATCAACAGAAGTCTTGTTCCTTCGCTCCTAAGGTGTTAGGCCATCAGCATTATAGTCGATTTCTTTAAAAACTACGCTGCCCTTTAGACGGGAGACCGAAGAATACTGGCTAAGTCTACTTTGGTGTATGAGTGAGAATTATACGTGGGGGGCTGCAAAATGCAGTGTAAACATAATAATCTACACAAGCACGAGGTGAATCAAAACGCACACAAAGGAAAAGTGAGACTGGCGTAAGCACACAAGCAGACGCCTTAAGGTCAAAGACAGCAAAATACAAATAAAAGAAATAAACGGGACGTTACTAACAGCTCATGCGATAAAAATGCATGGCAAAATTCGAAAAGGAATATGAATTTCATTACTAATTCCTTAGCTTAAAACCGCAAAATGCAAATAAATAACTTATTACTGCTCCCAAAACGTAAGGACATTACAATACAATTATTTCTGCTGGGTAATGCAATTATTTTTAAATTATCCGAGTAAATAAGGCGACAATCTATCCCCAGGCGCGACGCATGCATTACTTAGTCTCTGCGCCAAATTCCTTCTCAGACATTTGGCTCCCTGTTCCCTACAGCAGGCGCCATTACAAAGATGAGACGCGACCAAGTAGGAAAACAGAGGCATGGTCGAACGCTTGCCAATTTCAGGCTATTTGTTGCTTCCGTTGTTCCAGGAATCGACTCGGCACCCTGTACTCATACATGTTGACGCAATGAACCTCTGCGAATGTGTTGCTCTCCCTCGTTCCTTGGCGGCGAATATAACGAGGCACCACGTGATGCAACAGGGAGGGCCACGGCACGCTCCCAACTAGTTCTGAACTCCGCCTCTTATACCAGCTGCACTTTCAGCGGTCCCTTCACGCTTTCATCTTGGTGCTTATTTAATGATTGCGAATGCCCATAAGATAGCTGCAACAATTGATCCTGCTAAGCAGGACACCGTACGTCTCAGGCGCAGCAGTCAACTAAATGTTGTTTTCTTCTTTTTTGTGCTGCTTCGCTACGTTGACACAAGCTTGCCACGCGTCGTTGATGCTTTCACAGTACTCTGCCGTATTGTCTATTGAAACAGCAGCAGTGCAAATTTGTAAAAGTAATTTTGAAATGAATTAATTACTTTTGCAATGAAATAACCGCTCTAAATAATTAATTACAGTATTCAACTACCTAACCAAAAGTAACTATTGACACTACAAATAACCAAGACAAGCTGTCAAATTACAGTAAGTTCATTACTGTACTTCATTTACTGCTGTATCTCTCTTTTCAAGCAATCTCAGCGTATAGACTTCGTCGATGTTTTCACAAAGGTGCATCAAATACTTACAACAACGGTTTTTGAGCTCCAAGACCGCGTTTTATGTTTCATATTTCTCTATAAGACGTTTTAAGTTTATTTTAAGCTGAATTTGATGGTAATGTTCTACCCAAAACTACTCGGTTAATGCATGTTTATGCTTTCACTTGCGCGGCTGCCGTTGTGCATGCCGCTGGTGCATTTTACCATTTCACGTGTTCAGGAAATGCAATGCACTATGGTAGAACACAGAAGCGGAAGAACTAGATATCCGCTGTGGATAGTTTCTTTTCATAAGAAAAGCATGCTGGTACTTTAACTGAATTTTAAACTTCTGGTTTGTACAAATGAGTGTCCCCTTGTCAGAGCAGATTAATTGAATGTCTTGCTGAACCAAACTGAATTTCCAAAGAAGACGCGATGTTTGAAAGTAGGGGTTTCCGGTTTCGCGTGACAGCCAAATCTGGACAGCTTCATGTGGAACGAATTATTCCTGTTTCAATTTTCGAAATGCTCATTCGTCCCCGCTCAGAGCTTCTCTCCTTCTCTTCTTTCTGCTTGAAAGAGAGCCGGTAGAACGCGTGGGTGAATTCGGCATTCGCGACATGGTTGTCAGCGCGTCGCCGATCAAGCTGGTCACCATGTCGTCGTATCTGTTCAGTACACTTCCTAGATTATTTAAAAAGTAAACAGAGAAGGTTGCGAAATAGAACACTAATAGTCGGTATGTTAAACCCAGAATTTTTGTTGTTCGCAACGTGTGTCTCGTTCTGCTGGGTATACAAAACTTTCTTTACTGTGGTGTTCTCTTATTTCTTTATGCTATTTACTATTGCTCTCCACTACCCGCATTCACCGCTAATATTATTCTAATCACGTCTCTAACTTGCTGTCTCCTGATGCTGCAATTACAGGTCTGTATATCATATAATATAAACGCGAATGCTATAACGCACTGAGATTGCATCCTACGCTTTTTGACGATTCAAGTTGTTTTTACTCCAAGCTTCTGGAATAGTGCCCCCCTTTTCTTTTTTTTCTTCCTTTTTACTTTCCGTAGCCTTCATATTCAAGCCGCGGCGACACGTTCTACTCGTGCATCCCATACACGGCGAGAGGGCACAAAACTGGAGCAGCGGACGTTTTCGCGTGTTTCCTCCATTACCTGACGGTTCGAGGGCTCTTCAAAATTTAATTTCGACTTCTAGTCGGGATTGCACGCACGCCGTATTTTTGCCTCATCCCAGGCGTGTGTTCGCTTATCATTCAATTTGTATTTAGTCCACACAAGGTCTTCTATACTACGCCGCTCAATTCGGCGCAGAATTGGCTTCCGATTGCCTTTTGTCCGTGTTTTTTTTTTTACCTTGCCGTTCTCTCCCTTTTTTGTCTATTTTTTTCCTGCCATGAATGCCTGCACCAGTTCGGCAGGGTAGGCGGGACGGGGGGGGGGGGGGGGGGGGGGGGGGGAGGCGGAGGTGGAAGTGGAAGCCGAACTCTGGGGTAGATCGTTTCGCCGCGAATTGGTGACGCTTGAGTGCGAGAGGGGCCGAAATGGAGCGGAGGCTCTGCTCGTCTGCGGACTGTGTACCCGAGCGAGGAGATGCCGCTTGGGTTCTTCCCTTCCGGTCTGTGGAATGCGGTTTATTGAATCTGGGAAATGCGACGCTTAGGTCTTAGCATAGCTGTAGAACAACGATCTTTCTTTGAGGCATTCCGCGTACGGCCGTGTGGAGTCACGGATTCTGACCTTTTCATAAAGGATGGATATTCTACTCTTGGTTATATGTCTTTATTTTGCAATTATTTTGTCCTACGTGGTATATTTCTTATGATAGTACTGGTGATCGCAATCACTTCGATCAATTTCACGCAGCACTCTCTGCAACTTGCTGTGCTTATGTTTTTATGCGTACCCAGGCAGCGAACATAGTACTTAGTGTGCCTTCATAAGGCGTTACTGGCCGTTACTATTGCTGCGGTACATAAATAAACGTTTTTATGATACCGCAGGTCGATAGGAACAATCTACCACCTACGATAAGCAGATTGAGAACCTTCAGCTGTAAAATGTTGTTTGATTTGTTTCAGTGCAATGGACTCCTGTTTCCCAGATTTTTTGAGCGTTATGTGTTACTGTGTGAAACCTAATTCCTGCTTAGAGCCGATTTGTCACAAGAGGTGTCGCTGCACCAACACGTAAAAGAGCGATGCGTTGCATGACTCAAGGAACCGGAGCCCCGTTTTTTAGTTCCCCAACAGTAGCTCCAGAACCCGAGTGACTCACATCCGAGGAGGACAGTCTGGGGCGTGGTGAACGGCAGGCTCGTTTCATAAAACACATGTTCTTGTTCTCGTTCCTTGAAAGCCTGGCCCTGAGCAGGATGACGTGGGTGCCGGAGCAACGCTCTTGACAGCACAGTGTGAAGGCTAAGGGGAAGTAAAATAGGGAAGTGTTCTCCTAGAGTTCGGCGAAGTGCGGAGTGTTCAGGCGTCTACAACGGCTGTTGCCATCTTTGTTAAACGACAAAAAAAAAAGGATGAAATCGGTAATAAGAAGAAAAGAAAGTGACGGGACTGAACATTCCCGCTTCAAGGTGTCTGGAATTGCGCACGCATTCAGACTAGCTAAAAAAATAACGTTAATAATACGGTGCCTGAAGCATTCAAGCTAGAAAGCACAGACAAGAAAAATGACTTCAAAAGATAAACAAAAACACAAGCAGTTTGTGTTGTACAAAGCAGCTGATGGCAGCGCCAGTGGAAGGTTGTTGGATGGGTATGCAAACTTGCCGGCGACAGGGTTTATCGCGCTGGCGTGCGAGCCCCCGCTGGTTCGCCGAGATGCTTATGGGGTGCCTCGTGAGGGAGTCTGCGCCGGCGCATCCCGGGAGTAGTTTCCCAACTGCTTTTTGCTCCTTACGTTGGCTGGCGTCTGGATGGGCGATGTGGGGTGCTCTCTATCAGAGATTCCTGGGCACCCAACACCTGCTCTTTTATTTTCTCTCTATTTTCCTTACTTCTCGCCCCCTTTTTCTAATAAATCGGCCTTTTCCCCCGACACACTATGCTGCTTAATCTGTGCATTCTGTGAAAGACGCCCCCAGCTTGTCGAGACGGCCGGAATACAATCCTGTTTGAGGGATGGTGAAAAAAAAAACAAACAAAACAGTATGCTACGGTTGACATAGTCGATTTCGTGTTTTGTTGCAGCCTCCTCCACTAGCTGGGTCGCTTTTTTCTTTAGTGGCTTATAAGTACGCCCACTAGTGCAACCTCTCGATAATGTTAATCGGAAAATAAAAGGCCTGCCCCTGCATACCTGCACGCATCAGGTACGTAAGAAAAGGACCAAAAATAGAGGCCTCTACAACAGGGAACCGACGCCAATGCTGTTGGTTCCTCGAAACTGGATCATTTGTTCGTTGGTTTCCCTTGAACGCAGATCACTGTTTTTCTGTCACCTCGAGGAATGTACTTTTCTGGCGCAGTGTGCGGCTATGTTGCTCTCGCGAAGAATTCGGAGCAGATCTAAGAAGCGCGGCCTACTTCCCCTTAGCACAGTGGGACTGAATCATGTGCATGCAAAGAGAAGCACCGCATGTGCTCTAGAAGTGAAATAATTACGCGTCGCTTACCGTTGGATGCGTTCGTGATGAAACGCTACAGCTGGGCACTCATTTATCATTCGTTCACGCGCCTATCATGAGCCTATGCCTTTCACAGTGAATGTTCAGGTTGGGAACGATTTCTCAAAATTTCATAGTCAAATGAGTCTGTAGGACCAGCAAAAGAAATTAATATTCCGTCCTGGGTAGGTTTCTCGCTTGCCATGTTTTTATTTATTCGCACCAGGCACGCAAAAATGAGTAATGATGGAGCTTATCAATATTCCATAGTTTATTGATCATTGTGGAACCAATCAGAGGCACTGGTAAACAGCCGAGCAAATTGTCGCCTCTTAGAAAAAGAAATTCAAGTCAGGTATTGATTGCGCGAATAAACTAGACACGCGAATGAAAGGAATAAATTACCTGACAAGTGTGAACCTCCTCATTCATGAAATACCAATACCCGCACACGCAAGGTAATTATTCCGGCTTTCCGGTTCACATAATATTTGATAAAAAGGTTGCGCAATAAGGGCGAGGACAGAGAAGAGACCACGAATATGAAGATGTGTCCTCAACTAGCCCAGCAACACGTTTTATTAATATTTTATTTGTGCCATTTTCGTTGCCAGTCAGCGATCCACTTCGTACCTGCTTCGATTTTCCGTGATTATGGGCACTTCCAGGTTTCATGAGCTCTGCAGGGATCTGTTGTTGTAGACGTGGATATCCTGCGTCATCTGAGCAGGGAACAAAGGGACAGTTTGCGAATCTGCCCCTGTGAGGGTCCGGGAGCTTGACTGCAGCTCATCACAATCTCGTAATTATGGTCTTGAAAGTTCTAAGAGCGTAAGCTATTTTTGGGAGGCGCATAAATACATTCTTTAGTAAAATTTTAAGACCGAGTGCTGAAAGCAAAACATGGCCTCGGTAATCAAAGTGAGTTTGCCAGGAATTAATTGCCAAGAGAAGACGTTTTGTTTGACAACTCTAATGAGACCGGAAAGCGTGGCGTGACATGGTCCATAGGGTCACGAAGAGTCGGACACGACTGAACGACTAAACTGAACTGAATGAGAGCAATAATAACCAGTGCAAAAAATACGTAGACGTAGGACCACCGGAAACTAATTTATAGCGTTTTCGAATATCACTGCATTTCATATCACCTAGAACCAGCAGGAACGCGTTGCAAGCGTGCGCTGTCAGCAATACGAAAGCCGAATGGATAGATCTTATCAATGAAAAAATTTCATGACGAAGGAACGGCTTGCGATTCGAGTCAAGCTTTTGTTTTTTTTTGCCATCAGCAAGCGATGGCGCTGCTTATGAAATGTTTGCAAATTTTTCCTTCTGCCGGAATCGAAGCAGACCTCGTTGCGAAGCTTCGACTAAATCTGACTTACTTCACATGAAGTTTTTTTTTTTTCTTTAATTCTGTGTACTGCTAAGTTTCTCCGGACCTCTTGTACTGATGAAGTCTTTTAGAGAATATCAGCTCGGAACCTGGGAAGCCTCACTAGGGGAGGAATGTTCGACCGTTGAGCTTTGACAGACGCGCCGGGTTAACTAGCACTGTGCATATGCAACTTCCCTATCGAAATAAAAGCTTTTACTTTTGGTCAGTTATGTGCGATTACTATTCGATCGAGCTTAGTAATTCTGCCACGAACATTAAAAGAGTGAAAAGGCCGGGCTCGTGGTCGATTAGCTGATTAGAACCAGTGGTTTTAGAGCGATTTAATAAGCATGATTATTATATGTACTGCTTTTTTAGGATGGAGATCATAGATGCATGCTACGGATAGTCATTCTCGCGTTATATTCTAATCTGCTAAAAACAATTATTATAAAATGCGCCTGAGTGTCAGTCTTGTTTATATCTATGTATGCATATGCGGATTGAAACATATCTTTTTGAGACTATGATTTGCTTTCACAGCTGCCTGTTTTTGTGTCAGCGAAACTGCCTCAGCATGACCTGTAAGAAAGCACTTGCGATACAATATATATATTGCAGAATACTCGCATTAACTTCCAACTAAATTCCCCAAGGTTTATTTTCCCAATTCATGGTTTTCTTTCTTCCGTCCTCTCCGTCTTCCTATGTTTCAGCGCTTAGATTAAGGTCCTGTCGCATATGTTCCCAATCTCCTCGGCCGGAGAAGGCTCGCTCACTTGCTTTCCGGGTATACTAATGCCATTCCCATCGCTTTGCTTTCTTCGCTTCCTTCTTCATTTCCCACTGGAACCACGGATCCATTCTTTCCTCTGCCTCTTGTTTCCTGCATTTCCCGAGCGAAACAGAGTGGATGCCGCCGCGGCGCACCTTGGAATTATTCGCTGCCGTTTCCACCCCTTCCTGAAGCTCAGTGCAGGCAATGTTTTCCGAATGAATTCCGATACGTGAACAGAATTCCAGAATGAGAAATCGCTCCAGAAAAAATACCAAATCCAGGCCGCTACCTCAACAGAGACCGGCCGGAGTCTCCACAGCCATCTAACGTGGATGGCAATAGGGAGCTTCTCTTTCCCTTTTGGGCTAAACTGTTTCTTGTATTTGAGGCTGCTTTGGATTCTCCTTTTATTCCACTCGACCCTTCTTCCTTACTGCTTGCGGCATTTAGTTGAAAATTACAGATTGAAATTCGTTGAGTCCTATTAAAGGAAATTTTACGTCTTTCCTTGATTTCCTCGTTCAGCATGTTCTCCTTTCTGCATCCCGATCGAGCTCTGCACGCTTCTATGATGTAGCAGTATTAAGGAAAGATGGAGAAGAACACTTATGGTACTTTATTTTTCATTCCCACATCGAAACGTGCAGGTCTCGTCTTAGAAAGCCGATAAGTATGTCCAGAAATGGGTTGCCAAATCTTTCATTCCAATCAAACCTTGTAGTTTTAAGAAATGCAATTTTTGAGATCACCGATTTCTGAATATAAGCTTATCTTTTTCTGTTATGACGGTGTCTACAAAACAATACATTAGCTGCATCAGAAATCTGTGCCATCATCTCCGCCCAGTGTGTCGAGGAATCTTGGTCACCTTGGCTAAGCCTGAAGCGTGAAAAAGGTACGGATGTGAGAGAGTCTCTCTCTCACGTTCCTGTTTCTTTTTTTAGACTTCAAGCTTCGCTAAAATTAACAAATTAAACCAACTAGCCCAAGGAATAGCCTTGTCAAAGGATGTTTTTTATTGTTCACGTCACTGCTTTATGCGCACCTGATAGGTTTACTACCGCATATGTGCTCAATTCCCCATCTATGCATATGATATCTGTACTTGGGCATCAAGTGTGACTCGTCCCCAAGTTTGTGCGAGGCTTCAGAAAGCGTCAACGATAGCGACTACTTACCTGCGTTTGCACGGCCTAAATATTTCGACCCAGAGGTGTTCACTTGTGATATTCATAAGAAAACAATGCTAGCCCATATATATCAGTGGTAGTCATTCCCTATGAGAGAAGCCATCGCTTCCTTGGAATTGTAATGCTCCTGACATTATGCCGTGTGGCTGCTTTTTGCCGTGTATATGGCAAGGAATAAAGAAGGAGCGAAATACTCAAGTTGAGCGCGTGGCCGCGCTGTGGAAAAATAAAATTAACAACGGTTAGGCGGTGTAAACCCAGTTTGACGAGGGATAGTTGTTTTTCTTGGTTTTGCTAATAGCAGCAGTTTAGATTACGACATTGCGCGCCATCACGATATCATTAACGTTACAGACAATCAACCAACTTTCAAGCTCAAAGGTTCATAGTCATGGTCAAGTGGTCATGGATCAGCTTACCATATCATAACACATTGGACGAGATTTGTCGCTAGAAGGGCTAAATACCTTGATCAGCTTCAGGGTTATCCGGACGGAACCCAGTGGTATAAAAGTTTGTATCTGTCGGAGTAGAGCAATCTCTCTAAACCTACGCTCCCGTGTGATGGATGAGGAAAGGCGCAGGACAGACGTGTAGAAAGTAAAATAACGTTCAGAACTTTCCTGGGCGTCAGTAACAATGGTTTGATGAATGAAGAAATTTGCCTGGGCTAGTTGGTTCATGGCTAAATGGTGAAAAAACAGCGCGAAACAAACGAGGACGAAGAAACACGTGAGCAAAGGACAGGCGCACAAGGGAAACCACAGTTGGTAATTACAGCACCTGTTATCTGTTCACGCGTTTCTTCGATCTCGTTTGTTTAACACTGTTCTTTCACCATTTAGTGAATTTACGTTTGGCGAAGCAATGGGAGATGATCTTGTATCCTACCAGAGAGAAGTAAAGTGTTCGTCATGGGAGACGGAGCAACTAAGTGGGCCGACTGAAGGGCTATGAGGGAAGAAATAAGGCATTGCTTCAGAGAAGCGTTGGGTTCGTGGCAGATAGGGCTCTGTTTGGACCTTTTTCCTTCGTGCATGATGCTCACCGTGCTCACCTCTTTTTAGCTGACTGCATCTTGCTTTGCAATATGCCAGCGGATGTTAAAGGACAAGGGTCACCTGGCAGGATTCTCACATCACACTTATAAAGCATAGCAGTTGTGGTCCGAATAACCTTCGATGATACCATATAGCTGCTTTTCGACTAGCACTTACCTTGCCTCGCTGACTACGAATGTAAGACACGTTCTGCAGCTTTGCCACATGAGAAGTCTTGGTTCGCCTGAAAATTACGCAAATCACTCATGATTCTCCGCCGTCCAAGATGAGTGAGGAACAGACCTCGTCGAACAGCCGACCTTGCATAAGTACAAAGAGTGGCAAAAGTGGATAGCGAAGAAAATTGCTCTCCACCACTCTTCCAAACAAGGAGCTCTAGTCCTGAGTGTCTAACCTTCTGTATTTAGCTAAAAAGCTTCCTGCTATCGCCAAGTGAAGTTAAAAGAAAAATACATCTAGGGCACATGTGTACAACCCATATCTAGCATTGAAAGCTTTACCCTCACGTCCTCGCATGCTCTCTTACCAAACTCGCACTCTAATGGTGAACTTCGGGAGCGGCTTTATGTTCCCAAGCCAGCGCAGCGTGAGCAGAGGACCCGGAGACGACACTGGCGTGCTCAGGACCCCGGTGATCACGTACGCTGATTTTTATGTCCATAACTTCAGCCGTGCCGCCTCTCGATGGTACCGAGAAGCATATCGCCTTTATGGCGTTTCATATATCTGCCATCCTCAGGCCCGCTCTCCCTTTCATTCAAAGACAGATACAAAGTGCGGGATTTTACGGTGTGCACTTTCGATTTGTTGCCGCCACCGAAAAGCGGGAGAACATTAGCGTCGTTCTCACGCAGGCAACGCTCAGTCTCGTGAACCGTACACACTTTAGGAGGGAAAGTGTGCTTTTGTGTCTGGTGAGTCTTCACAGGCTTACAAAACGACCAATCGTGTGCCCCTTGTAGCGAAGCGGAGTACAAACAGTGCCTGACTCTCAGCCGCCCGCGCCCAGTGGGGTTGTCCTTCTTCCACTTCAACCGTTCCTCGCTGTGTGCTCATTTTAGCTTATACGCAGTAGTTTTGAGAGCAGCAGGACGAGATCCTAGCTCGAGAAGGCCATCATATTCGAATCGAAGTGGTGTTTTACGCACACCTGGTGAATGTAGGGTCGAATATGATGCAACGCGAGTTCTTAATCTGGTCGGCAGAACCGTATAAGGGGTGCTTTAGACTTTGAATTGTCGTTTCAGTCGTCTTATTTAGTTATCCCCTTGTTCTTTGTTTCATTTCAAACACACCGGGGTAGCAGTGTGAGCGTTATTGCGGACGTTGTACAGCCGTATTTTGGACTTTATACTTTACAGGGTTAATGCAGCCTACAACAGGGATGTTTAGCGAACGCTAATACGAGCGGAGTTTTCGAGTGTGAAGGAGGCGGTGAACAAAAATAACCAGATTTTAACGCCCTATTGCTGGGCTGCACTAATGTTGAAGAGCTCGCATTTGAAGTGCGTGAATTTGAGAGATCTCTTAATTTACATTTCGCATGGCCCAATATAAAGTTGATGTCTGCGTTGAGCCTGTCGCCTAGACGTGCTAAACAGTTTTTTTGTTTCGCACGTCAGAATATAGGTGCACACGCTCGCGGCTGTGCAAGCAAGATCCTGTGCTACAAAGAGCACAAATCTGATACCAGACGTATCTGTCCTTGAATAAATTTGTACCCTGATATGTGTTGTGGTAGTTTTACGATTCGGGCATTCTATAAACCTTCTCCGACTACCCTAAAGCATTTTATGCCAGTAACATTGAATAATGCTCGTGTTGGGGCGGGTTGGTTCACTTTCAAGTGCGTATTGGCTACAATACCTAGGCTGTACGCCGGCTGCCGACGGCTTTTCTTATCGTGACCGAGGTCTTTAACGCTTTCTGGGTAAGACCACAAATGCCAAGTAAGCTCAGGCTCTCAACTGAAAGTTTATTTCAAAGGGAATGAAAGAATAATAATCACACACGTGACCTCTCACAGATAACATCAAGTGATGACGGTATGTGGAACTTAAAGTAATTTAAATCTTGCTTGGCAGCTAACGAAGAGCGGTTTCCGCTCACTGCACACTTTGAGATTGTCGATGCGAAAGGTCCTGCTGGTGCTCCTTGAGAGTTCTTTCATTTTCTTTGACATAAACCGTCAGCTGGGGGAGCGCTTAACTATGTTGTTCGTGCTTTTTCTTACCCTTTATAACGTAGGCCTTCTATCCAATTTTCAGAGCCGAAAAATGCCCCTCAAATTTACGCAAGTCCAGCATTTACACATAAAGTCGATCCTGGAGATGCGCTTTTCCTAATCGCTCTCTTAAGGCCTTTTTTTTTTCTTTTTTTTTTTTTTGCCAAAGCTGGGTCGGCTGTACAATCTTGGGTGTCTCCTGCCTGTTCCGGATTCTGCGCGAAGCATGTTTTTGTTTTGCGAAGAGCATTTTAGTTGACGAGTGACCTGATGCAGGAATGCATTTACCGGCCACATTTTCACCTGATATTGTCCGTGACGTTCCCGTCTACTAAGGCTAAACGACATCCGACGGAGCAGTTTCAAGAATTCACGTGACTTCGAAATACTCCACATTAAGGAACACTAACTGTGAACAGTTTATTTAATTCACTACCACTAAATACGACATTGCGAAAACAATGCTGTTAGTTTGGCAGAGCTTCTAGCGCGTGCGCACTCAGCTTGTTTTCGGCCATTTACTGGACACTTGGCGTTATCTGGGCCAGTCACAGCGCACCGCTTTTTGTTTGAATAGCGATAACGGCGCCAGATGGCGCAACTCGAACAAAAAGTGGCTTTATGCCCATTTTGTGCTTGAACGATGAATTTCTCCTTTCGGATATGCAACTCGTGAACTGCCACACGCTATGACCGTACCTCACATAATGGTGTCGTTATCAGCAGAATCTTCCATGAGTGCTACTGCCAATCACCGAGAACACGTATATATTTGCACGCCATGTTGACGTAACCAGCATGAATAATGTGTCTTACCTCAGTTACAGCATGTTGTGACTCGCTGCCCTGTGCCACAGCACAGAGTACACGTGTGAACAAAAGAGCGTTAGCTAAATACCTGTGCTTTTTATGGCAAGTGAACAAGGGTCAAGACGCATGCCTTCCTCAGTAGAAAAATCTAGGCGTAGCACAGATTAGCGTGGCCACTGCCTATGAAACTCTTAAAACAATACTTTAGGCATCGACGAATTGTAGTTGGGGCAATTAAAAAATAAAAGCGTCGTAACCTGCAGCTATTCCAAGGCGAATGTTGTCATTTGCGAGTTTGTAACTTACCAAACCAACGTTTTGTTCCCTACAAATCCGGACGTATGCCGCTTCTGGGAGACACTAATATTCAGAGAAGCAAGACAAAGTTACATAACAGCATTTAGCAGCAATTACTGCTGCATGTCAAACTGCGCCAAAAACATTCCTACCATTCAGAAAAAAGTGCATCCAATTTGTTTTTCAAGACAAATGTTTAAATAAAAGTATTGTGTACATAATAACGCAATAAAGCTGCCATAAGGATGTCACTCCCGGCCTAAAATAAATAAAACGGTAAGCGTGAACAACCCTGAGAAGATCGTATTTGCCCATATCTCCGCAACTGACGCTAAAATATTTGCTTTAAACAGCATAAATATTCTGTTAGTGTTATAATGCGGTCCCAATGTAACTTTCTTCTAATTCGGAGAGCATACACTCATGCCGACATTCTAGTGGAAATTAAGAAAAAGAAATGGGCATGGGCAGGACTTGTAGTGCGAAGAGAGGATAACTGATGGTCGCTTAGGGTAACAAACTTGATTCCAAGGGAAGGAAAGCGTAGCAGGGAGCGGCAGAAAGTTAGGTGGGCGGATGAGGTTAAGAAGTTCGCAGGCGTCAAGTGGATGCAGCTAGCACAGAACCAGATTAAGTGGATAAATATGGGAGAGGCCTTCGCCCTGCAGTGGGTATAGTCAGGCTGATGATGATGATGATGACACTCATGCCGTTCGTTCAACAACAGCACTCTACATTCTGCACCACATACCAAGTGGTTTACATAACTTTAGTTCAAAACGGTTTTGAATAAGAAGAGCCACAATCCGTTTTTTCGCGATCTGCAATAATGCGACACCAGCGAAGATGAACAGTGTGAAAGCTCACTCTCACCACAGATCCCTACCCACCCGATAAATCTCCTCAATAGCGCTTTCACACAACATTCTGTCAAGTTCATTTGCACAAGGCTACTACGCGACCCTTAGCTAGAACTGGGACCACTTCAGAAAGAAATGTGCCGCTCGCATCTTTCAGCTTGATGCTCCTATTACTTTTTTGAGAACTGTCGCTTATGTCAATTTGGCATCAAGTTCTTCCAACACTCATTTCTCTATCATGATTTCAAGCGGGATGTTGTTAGCCGCGTTGCTTCCCTGATCCACTCAACCTTATTCCTGTTTCTGGAAGGTACACCGGTAATATTCCTTTCTTGTATTCGCTGTTTTTATTGAGAAAGCATTAAAGGCTTCCTCGACTAAAAATGTGGCGTCAGATTTAACACTAGGACATAGATAAGGCAAGTGGAGTCGTCGGAATGGAAACGAGAACTACGCTGTCAATGTAGTATTTTTGTCTTGGTCGTAACGTCTAGAAAATTTCTCTGAATCAATTACCCCGCAGTTTAGTACCCAAAGTAAATACATGGTTATCTCCATACAGACGTGCAATTGTCTGCAAAAACAAGCATAAAAGAATGACACAGAACCCGATTTAATGGCATCAACAGTTTGCAATCCTATTGCATTGGCAACGCATGACGTATTTAGGTGTTCCTGTGTACGGTTTATTTCCTTTTTAGTTCATGCATAATATAGGTTAACATTCCTCTCTTTTTTATATACCTGCTTTATCGTCGGTGCTCCGTCTGCTCTAGCTGCGTTTTAATTCTTTCCCGGCTCCTTCCCAAAACAAACGGACGTCTGAATTTGCTTTCATAATGTAAGGTCGATGACACGATCCTCGTCTTCAAAGCATGCCGGTACAACGTGCTGCTGTGGGCGCCGAGTTCATGACATTTGAGAATTTAACCAGAGGCTCGAATCGCGAACGCAGCAAGCCTTAACAGAGCAGCAGGTCGTGATTGGAATTACAGCCCGATAGGAGTTTTCAAATGAGGCTTCTCTAAGCATCTCAAAGGAAGTGAGGGTACCTTGTATTTGCAGTCTGTCGTACGTGCCAGGATACCGGAAAATTTAGGGACGACAGGAAATCGTAAAGGAATGAGGTGACGGTACTGGCGGAAACTTATTGATTCTTCTGCAATGATGCGAATTCATCCTTTCTTTTTTTTGCGCTCGTTATTTTCATGTCCTATATCCCCTTTTTCTTCAGCCTTACTTGTGACAGGAAGACACAATGCGTGGAATTGAACAGGAAATCGACAATAAGGGTTTATCTTTTTGTTTCAAGAAAATGAAAACTGGATCGCCTTTAGTAATATTCTAGGATAAACAACTAAGAGCTCTATTATACTTCCCTCATGAGTTTTATGAGTGTCAGATGCCAGGATTCTAGACTAACGACAAGTATTCGAGTTGTGGGGGAAAGTTATATGCACTTAATAACACTACCTGCAATAAAACCTGCGACAAAACTTTCTTGAACGTTCATCCCAGTGAGGTCGGTGGGAGATTTACAGGTATATTTCTGATAGTGTGAACTATTTATTGCTTTGCTGTCAGGAGGTGCACTTCGCAAGTCACCGATCAGCAAAAACTAAAAGAAAACACCTGCTCGCATGAGACTAGCTGGTTGCCTCTCCATTTTTTTAGTTTTTGCAATAAAGAAGTGCAATAGTCACTTATCTTTCATGTCTGTTCGATGAAATTTCAAAGACGTAGATACAGTGAAGGGGAGCGCAAAAGGCAGCGGTGTCTTAAATATCACGTAGCTGCCTGCAGACAGGTGTTAGTGCTCAATAAGGAGTGCACACTCCTTCCTTAAAGGCGCATAAGTTTCACAGGGTTAGAAAAAACTTTAGTTATTCTTTCATGGCACCCGAAAATACCTCTTTGCTTCTCCGCCGGCATTCCGAAGAGCGTTGAAGCCTTTCCTCGGCTCCCTTATTAAATCCGAAGTCGCTTTATGCGTCGCCGACGTCTCCTACTTTATGTGTTTTAGAGCCTCCGCTGCTGCGCTTCCAGACTTCCCGCTAGCTCGTGAAACCATTCCTTTGATCCCTGCTTTCTCCGGCCAACGGCGGGAAACGCTCGCTCCTCAAGGCGTGCGCTAGGCCAGCTACACGGGTCCCCGACTTCTCCCATTTCTTGTCGCGGGGTGAAAGCGTATTTGTCTCAATTCGCTGCCATATTTCGTGACTCCTATTTTTTTTTTTTTTTAGTTTTTCAACCTCACATTTGCAGCTCCTATCTAACTAGCATCCTGTGACTCGTTAAGTGTACGTAAAACAGCGCTGCGTCGTGGAATTAGGACGTGTTTAACCTGGATTTATGACTGCGATGGAAGACGGGCTGCACACACGCCTTTGTCGGGGTGTCCGCGTGCTTCCTCGCCCCCGTGTCCTTGGAAGCCGAAATTTTGCTGGAGTTACTACCGAGCTGTTTTAAAAAGTGAACCGACGTCGCCCCTATCACATTCATGAGCGTAAATAACCGGGCAAGAAAGCAAAAGCGCAAGAAGGCAAAGGGTGCAATATAATGTGCGGCCAACGCGCACTCGCTTTAACGGTTAGGGTACGCATAAAGCCGGGGATATCACCAAGCGGCTGGCTGACCACGAAGAGGCCTTTCCGCATGGACACGCATAATCTGCCTTTCACCATTTCTCGACTCCGACCGAGAGTGTACCCGAAAACAAACTTCCAAGTGCTTTTCTTTCTGCCGTTCAGAATGGCGCCTTCATGTGAAAGGAGTGAAAGGAAAACTAGATGTCTTGCCATGAGAGCGCGAGAGAAATAAATGCAGAGAATATAGGACACCAATTGAAGGAGGAGAAAGGAAAACGCATAACGACGAGCACTAGCCAGAAAGATGGCTGCTTCGGTGCAAGCGTTGTCCATGCACGTAGCCTGATCGGTTTAGGTACCCGACGAGGCCCCACCGCTCTCCCTCGACGCCAGTAGCGCCTTGGACAGCGCGCGCGTGACGGTTATGGAAGGTCGTCACTACCTCTCATAAACCCCGGAGCAACCCGCGCGGTCTTCGTCGTTGTCGTGCGCCGACCTATAACCAGGGCGTCTAGCTGCTGGACCACCGCTGCCGTAATTTCCGTCTCGGCGAACCCTGGCCCGGAAGTGAGGGGCGTGCGGAAGTGAAAGAGGCACGCAAGGTCTGCTGACGGAATCCCGGAACAGCGCCGCGGCGCTCCGGCCGGAAGCTGGGAATGTCCGCCGCTCGCACCAGCACCGACGACCACGAGCGGCCCGCGGTGACTCGACATATTCTACGTGATTAGACTCGTCAAGCGTTCCACCCTATGTGACCTCATTCTCCCCTCGTGCCCCTGCCACGCTACTAAGGGCCACCCGACGTCGGAATGAGCTCACGGGAGGATGCAGAACAAAAAAAAAAAAAGGAAACAAAATTGAGGGCTGCACGAAAAGCAGCGAAGCGAACGCAGGGGTGACGCAACGCTGAGAGCAGAGCGGCGCAAGAACATACACGATAGTTAGGATGAGGGAAACGGGGAGAAGATGAAAAAAGGAAGAAGCATTGAGCAACGCTTGGGCAAACACGCGGTGGAAAAAAGTAGAAGGGAAACGGGAATGTATGAAGAGTGATCGTGAAGGGAGCAACAGAGAAGGAAGCCATTTTATGCTCGTTCGAGGGGAAAATATTTCCCCTCAGCATAACTTCGGGAATGGCAAACACGGCATTCAAACCTCTAATGGCAGCGGCCTGATGCGCTCGAAATTTTCACTTTACGTCCCTAATATTTCATTGCGCTATTGTTAATTTTGCGGCTTCCTAGCAGCCACCATGCTCTCCGTCACCTGTTCAGTTGGATAACCTTTTCACGTTAGTATAGGAATGGTCATTTTTGTTATTTTTCTTTATAAAACGAGTTAGGAGCGAATAGTGTTGAACGGAGATGTATGCAAACAAGGCAGCTAGGCAATATTTGGTAGATAAAGTATAAAAGGGGTGTACTTCAAGGGCAAAGACTCGGTGAATGAGGGCAACTTTTCTTTTTTTTTTTATGGGCGGCAAAGTGCGACTGGCAAAACGATTGCTGGGAGCTTCTCCACGGTTAGTCAGACATGTGTACGTTTATATCCCTGTTATGCCCCGCCCATTTGTTTTTATTTTTAGAACACTTCGGGAGGTATTACAGCATTTGTTTGCTTCTGGCCGTCGGTCACTGATGAGCAAACAGCGTACATTTAAACAAGTAAATTATCTGGAACGGCATAATGACTAGTATATAACATTTAGAGAAAAAGCAAACAATTCGTTAGTAAGGTTTGTTTTCACGTAAAACAGGAAACACATCGACTGTAGAGCTACCGGCTTAGATATGATGATTAATAAAAATCTGATTTTTATTGATCTGTGTTAAATTAAAGACTCCAAAGAAAATGCTTACGCCGAAATTGATATTGCGTCCAATGAATTCTAATACCGTAACGCCATCTGCTAAGTACAACTGCTTTTTCTCTTGACTGCATGTCGCTTATTCACAATGCGCATCAAGTGAATCTAACACGCCAATAAAATGCCTCCGATTATTACACACCAGCTAAAACCTACGCTGTATATCATGACGTTCGTTTACCAGTGATCCCGTCAGTTCATATTTCTTTAATATCAGCGTCCAGAAACACAGTAACTTTCCGATTTATCAAAACCAAACGATTTTTGGTCAGCGCAAGGTGTGAAGCAATTCCTTAATATGGGAGTGCCGAGGTCGCTGTTCCCGTTTCTATTTGCTTGTACGTTAGTAGGTGACCGTTTATAGACTAGTTTACTAAGTAAGTTACAGTATATGCCGCTCTACTTCACAGTGAGGCTTGCTTGAGGAGGGTTTTTTTTTTCTTGTTATTCCGATATCACTCGAAAGATACGTGCGTGAACGAACTGTGATGAGAGTCCTTTCACATTGGTTCGACTGCATAGAACATCTGATACGTCGCACATAACCTTGCATGTACTGCACTCTAGAATCTGCATTCTCTACTCTCCGGTGTGCTTGCTTTCACTTCACAAGTTCCGCATCGATGTGAATGAACTCCCCTACACATAAGTTTCAATATATTCAATATTCCTGTCGCCACTCGAAATACAAATGCATTGTTGGTGCAGAAATTAGTACAAATGTATTTTTTTTTTCAAAAGTGAGTGTATATTCGGTCCTTGCTTACAAGTAATGAATTATTTTTTTTCTCTAATGCATATTCAGAAAGCAATCAGTACGCTTGAGGAGGAATGGCCGTTTTTGTAACGTTTAAATGTTCACGCCATTTCGTTAGTTGCTACGTAGGCAACCACTGGGGGGACACCGCGGAATGTCCGACAAGTGAAGTGTAAAGGTTACGTGCTCGCACTTGAGGGATGCTTCTGAGGGCACAATCGGAATCGCACGTGTTCCCTTTTTCACTAAACGCATAATATTCACGTAGTACTCATTTCTTTAGTATTACCTCTTCGCTCATTAGTTGTCAAACACGACATTTAGAGGAGCAGGTCTACCACTTAGACGAATTGACTGTACACTTTAATGTTTGGGTTTATTAGTAGCATAGTTTTCTGAGTGATTAGGAAGCCGTTACTGCATGCGTGAGTGCTGAGACGGCAGACATTTAATTCATTTCGGCTTACACGTGTGTAAGCCGATGCTTTATGGCTGTTGCCTACAGCGCTTATAAATGGCTATGCAGATGGGATTGCTTCAAAAGCGGATGTCGTTTTTATTCTAGCTGATGGTTTACTGATAGACTGTAGGAAGTAGACAAGAGCACAGGACATTACGACTTTCTCCTGTTTAGGAGTTTTCATTGCGCCAGGTGCAATTAACGTCGTTTCTGTTTGCTTTCAGCCGTGAAAGACCAGGAGTGGCATATTAGAGCGATGCGAAAATCGATTCCGTTACGGCGGTAAGGACGTTAAAATTGCTTATGCGTTGACGACAACATGAACACCACCGTGAGGCCAAGTCGTCGTGTTTTACGAAAAGAGGCAATCGATAGTAAATACATGCACGAATGCTTTGAATTCCTTTAATATAATACAAGTTCCCTTTGAATAAAAATAATTTGGGAAGACGTTAGTAGTACAATATGTAGAATAGATAGTGCCTTTTACGCAATAAATGATGAGTGTAAAGACCTGACCCATATACGCAAACAAAAACGCTTTTAAGCTGTCGTAGCCTGATTTACAGCAGGCAAGAGTGCTCCAGATCGAATGCAGTTTCTTCTGGGCAAAATAGCCATGTCGGAGTGGGATCAGCTTATGGCTCCAAGGCATTAATTAATTTCGCTATTTTACGGTCATTCCTTGAACTCGATTGGTTGCGATCGATGTTTTTTGATGTTACCTCGTCTGCGAATAACCTTGCAAAGTTCGATCGGTCCGTAAAGGTAGCATCATCAGGCGAACATGTCCTGCGTGAATCCCAGCCCGGCCATGCCGTCGAGAAACGGTGGTGAAAATTGGTATCTTAAAGTAACTTACCTGTGGCTAGGCATTGCCGAAAAACACCAACCGTTAAGCAAAGTCGCGCACGCGTCTAGATGCGGCTAAAATGGTAATGTTCAACCATGGCACTAATGGCACAGTAGCATTTGCAATGATAAAAATTCAGCCTTCTGTGAGCCCCATGGCATCATGGAATTGTAAGTCAGCGCTCGTCTCGTGTGCTGTTATGGCGCGCTGTTTTACCACAGATGGATAAGCAACCTCTCCAAGCTGCCTTCCTGGGCAAGAATATTGCCGTACCGCAGGCAACCTTGCATAAAAGGCGTTTTATTTTCCCTCGGCGTCCTTATAAGTGGGTTTATTTCTGCGCGCCAACTCTGATGACTGCTTAAGCAATTCGCCGAATGCAAGCACTCACTGAAGGTTGTTTCTATCCTATTGCTCCCTCGCTGCAAACTGATAATCTTCCCAGCGAAAAAAAAAAAGATTCAACGCGCTCACCGGAGAGCGATTTGGTGAGCACCACTTATTTGTCCAGCTAGTTCGCCCCACATGCACGGCAGTAAATTTTGTTCCACACTTAAAACTGACAGTAACTGTTTGTCTGCAGGTCGATCGTGTCAGGGTAGTCATGGCCAATGCATTCTTGTGAGAACCACCACGAAGAACAGCCCCACAATTTTTTCATTTAACATGGACAGGGCTGGTCAAAACGATTCCGACGTAAAAGAGCACCTCGCTATCATAATTAAAGTGTAAACGTCATTTTTGATATCGTTTTTGTTTTGTTTTCTGTGACGTCTAGTGAGGTGTAGCATTGCAACCTCATTATGCAGACATTCAAATTTTGGCCACCGAATCAAAGGACGATGGTATAGAACCATTTTTTAGTGGAATAAAGTCGGTATATCACCACTCCCCCCACCCCCCCTTCAAGCAAGCGACATATTAACTTGCTTGAAATAATATTCTCTCTGGGGCCTTCCATCGGTTGCTAATATGTATAGGGCACTAATATTCCGGCATCAGTCGGAACGCTGTTTTTTTTTCTGTTCATTTTACTGTTCATTCTTTTTAAATTCCAATTCATATATCTCGGCAGTTAAAAAGTCATGCACATATAATTTTTTCCCGAGTTCCCACGTCGTTACACGATTGACAGCAGTTACGACAGATATAGCTCATTACGCCGCCAAAGCACTGCTCTGCCTTACCCTGGAGACTTCGATCTTCCTACTGGAGCTTCCCAGTTCATCTTAACATTCTATTCTGTTCAAAACCAATCTAGTGATTGTTGACTGCAGTCGGGGAGGGTAGAGGGCAGTAAAGGCGTTTTATACTTGCTTGATGAGCCTCTTGACTGTTCTAGCAATCTCTCCTGAGTCGTCGTAGTCAGGCAATCTTTGAAATTTCAAATGTTTGTTTTCTTGAAACAGAGTGAGGGAACACATAGGTGAAGTCGTGAAGACTGTGATCTGAATAAGAAATTCTCGCCGTCATTTGCAGTCCTGTACCGCGATGAAAAATATTGGCACCAGTAGTGATACGAGTTCGCATCAGTTTTCACGCGTCGCGCTCAACTTGTGCAAAGGGAAAGAAATTCGGTAACGACAGGCACAAAAAATTTTAGTGATTGCAGTGCCTTTATCAAATGGTGACTGCCGCATATTGATGACCCAAATACGCTTAGTTATGGTTCCAGACGAAAGCTGCCTGTCCTTCAGAACTGTATAGTGCATTCACATCTGGGCTTCCTAACACATATTAAATCGATGCAAAGATTTTATTAGCTCACGATAACAGCTTAAAAAGCGCTTTTCGTTTGCTCCGTTGGGTTGTAAAGTAACACCTAGACAAGTATCTCACTGGACTGCTTAATCTGGGACGTGCAAAAACACAGAAAAAAAAAAACAAAAAATGTTTAAATTTTCATAAAATTTCACGATCTGCACTTATTTGGATGAAGTCCAGTAACCCAACTGAGCTGCTGGAATTGTCGTATGCTCTGATGCATTCGTGTTGAAATGTGCATAAGCTGAACTCACGGGCGTCACTTACTATATAACGCGTTCTGTCCTTCGCTCAACCTCAGTGAAGAGAGACTTATTGGATTACTGTACTCCCGCCAAGCCACTCTCGCAGCAATCAAACCCAATGCAATGGATCTTTGTCCATAAGGGAGCTGTCAAATTATTCTACAGGCTTTGTTATCAACCAAAATATTCAAACCTGCGAATCCAGGGTAGAACGTGAGAAAGACGTTGGCTGCACACTATGAAAGAGGTACTGAACGAGGGTCAAGAAGGGGCCTAAGTTCGCAAGTCGAGCCAACGTTTTGATAAGTGGACTTGTCTCCGTCTGAGCAGCGCGATCATCGCTGGCAGAGGTTTGGTGTGATTACACTTTTACTTCCGAAGAAGAAAAGCAAAGAGGAAAGAGGGAGAATGGTGGGGAAGAAAAAAGTAGATAAAGGAGTAAAAAAATGTTCCTTCCGTTTGTACCTCTCAGCCTGGAACCGGCAATCTTGTGATCTGAAAAAGAAACTAAAAAGCGGCAGCAGCAGGAAACATTACAAATAAAGCAGGTTCGATGTTGACACGCCTTTCTTTAAAGCAAACAGGCATTTTAAATGGTCCCGATAAAGAATACGTCTGCAGGGGAACAGTTCTCGAGAGATTTCAGCTAAGGAGGCAAGGACAAAGAAACAGAATAATAAAAGATGAAGTAAACCTCAGCTACCACGTCCATTTTGGCGACTACGATGCAAAGTGTTCTCCCAAATTAGGAGCATATGCAATGATGAGCTCCTCTCATTGCTATGCATCCACGCCACTTGAGGAAGTGCCACGCTCAGGAACTGGCGAGTGTAAATTAGGGCTCACTTGCAGCTCCTCTTGTGTCTGTGCTCATTCTTCCTTAAATATAACGCTACCCTCTCTGTCCCATTGCAGCTTCCATACTGTACACGGCCGTGTCACGCGGAAAGGTGGCGCTGCCTTGCGACATCAGTCCTCCATCTCCGGACGATTCAGTGACACTGGTGCTGTGGTACAAGGACGAGAGCCTTGCGCCGATCTTTACGCTGGACTCACGGCGTGCGCACGTTGACCAGGCGCGCCAGTCATCAGGACCCGGCCTGGAGCAGCGGGCTCACTTCAACATGGCCAACCAGCCAGCCTTCCTGCAAATTGACCCTGTCGAGGAGTCGGACGCCGGGGAGTACCGATGCCGAGTGGACTTCCGAAGAGGACGATCCATCAACACCGTCATCAACCTCAATGTGATCGGTATGTGCAATGAATGGCATTTTGGTACACCACCAGCGAAACGTAGCCAAAATCTTAATGCGAAAGATTCATTAGCCCCTTCCATAGCTTGGACGGCGTGTGTTTCACAACCGCCTAACACGCGTATTCTTCTTTGCATGTGCGACGCATGGATCTTGCGGCCCTCGCTTCTTCCGATCCTGCAGTTTTCTTCTTCTGCTTCGCATATCTGTTCCTTCTTACTACGCTTGACAAACTGTGTTTGTGTCTGGCGGCACATATCGCCACAAATATACAACACTGCATGAGGCAATGCCACACCGCATTCCATATAGACTTGAAGACCGCTTAGTCAAGTTTGACTGCGCTAAGCATCAACCTTTCCCATTATCTGCTTAATTTTAGCAATGTTAAAATTTGAATATCTTTAGATGCCGGTTAAGCATTGACTAAATCTCAGTTTCGCAACTAGCACTCCTAGAATTGAGGCCCGCACAAGAACCTCTCCCTACCCCTCCCCCGTCTCAAGGGACTCCAACCCACCTCCACTGGCTCACAAGAGATAGCCACATATACATGGCTGAGAACGACTGCTTCCGGCAATTTAACCGCTGCAAAACTGTGTCTGCCCATGTATATACCTACGCGCAACCTAAGCAAAACGACGCCTTCAATTGACGTAAGTAGGTATCTGAGGTTTAAACCTCAGATATTTTTTATTTTCCTCTCAGCATACGTTACAGCGCAATTCTTAAAGCACAAGAATGGTACTGGCAATAAATTAGGTAACATGAAGAGAAACAGCAAATTCTATTCGCCCAAAGATAAAACGGACAGAATTAAATTTTACTTAGCAGGCAAAACAGTTGTACCACTCGCACATCTTGTATTACGACCGCATTTCATTACGAAAGTTTCTTCTGGAAAACGGGAAGCCGATTCAGTCGGCCCTAAAATAACTCAGAAGTTCGTCGTCGTGCTGTCTTCTACCCGAGGGGCAGTGGAAGAGTGTTCGTGAGAAGATGGAGGAATAAAGTTCAAGTTATCGAGCTTTCGCAAGTACTAAGGTATAATAGATCTGTTAGTCGGATGTACAACGCATTAATATTCCCACTACACATTTGTACGAAGATTCACACTGGGCAAGTGACGCGAGACAAGGAAAGGAGCATATGAGCGCAGGGGAATGGTATAACATTTTGGTGTAGTTATTGTACAAAAAGACGTCCTGAAGGAGACGCACCATCTCCGATTCGACGTAAACACCAGGTTGGGAATGGCGGTGACCACAGATATAAACGGACAAGACCATTTGCTCAGGAAATCCTCTTACCCAAAGAAAAACAGTTCTACTGACAAATAAAGAATTAGTTCGCGCGGTTAAGAACCGAATATAGGCTACATAAGAAAGCGCCGAAGCCCAACAAATTCGGCTGCGCAAGTACATCGTCATCGTCATCAAGTGAGCAAATATGCTGCTATTAGCAGGTGTGTGAAACGGCTATTGGGAAAACGGCCACGCGAAACAAATGACGCAAAGCCTGTCCGAAGAATCCCGCATGAATTACGCTCCACTACACAAGTGACGGTTGCATGGCGATAAGAGACTATTTTCTTGGCGGAGGTGAAGCCATAGCGTGTACAAGCTGGTGGTTGCTTGCCAGACTACAAATACGAACATTATCACATTATTATGGAATAAGATCTTATAATACTTGCTAATAATTACCATCATCACTATTTATGCTTTTTACATATCCTACTAATAATTTTATTAGTAATTGGTTTACAGGAAAAGAAAGGCACCGTATCACGCTCTCTATGAGGACCTGAATAATATAATACTAATTTGTTTACATGAAATGAAAGGCTTAGTATTCGTCGCGCACATCTTAAGGCCCGATTGGACCTCTTAAAAGAGTGAATTCACACTAAAAACATGGCATTTTAGTAATACTTCAGGCTCGCTGCTGAGTAAGCCAGTCGCCCAGTCAGGGTTACATATTTAGGTAAAATGCTGAAAGGAGCGGCGCTAACTCAGTGAAATGTTTGTGTGTTTCGATTGTTGTAATGGACATGAATTCGAAACAATAGAATTCTTTGAAACATGTTCCGCACGCGTAATATGGCGCCTTGTGTATGTAGCGTGTTCATTAGAGGGGGGCGTAACGGCTCACTTCAGTGAGCAGGTTGGGAACGATTAGCTCACTGAATTGAGCCGCTATGCCCATCTTTACTAAAATTCTAAGGAACACTTTGGACCACTCAACTGCGATGATTCAAAAGCATCTGTTGCGCGCTACGGCTCCCCTTTGTCTCTTTCCACTTTCATTCCCACCTTCATCCCTTCCCTTACGGCGCGGTTCAGGTGTCCACAGAGCACGTGTGACAGATTTAGGCGACGCCGCCGGGGTGGTGCAGTGGCAAGACGCCGCACTACTGTCCGGAGTTCCCGGGTTCGAACCCAACCACGGCAACTGCGTTTCGATGGAGGCGAAACGAAGTGGCGTCCGTGTGCTGTGCGATGTCAGCGCACGTTAAAGATCCCCAGGTGGTCGAAGTTACTCCGTAGCCCTCCACTACGGCTCCCCTTTCTCTCTTTCCACTTTCATTCCCACCTTCATCCCTTCTCTTACGGCGCGGTTGAGGTGTCCACAGGGCAAGTGTGACAGATACTGCACCTTTCCCTTCCTGTGAATCAATACCTTAAAAGGTGCATTGCCTTTCACAATTTATCTGTGGATGCCTAAACTGCCCATAGGAAAGGGATACCGCCTCAACTGCAGGCCTCCATTGACACAACGATTACTTCTCAATTCCCCTTAAAGGGCCACCGTTCACCCTATGGTGGAAAATATTTGCTTTCCCGGTGACTGTAAGGCTTCGCTTTCTGGAACGCTAGGCTGCAAACATTTTCAAAAATAGTATATATAATAGCGCAATTACCTCCCCGCAATCAATCGTTTCTGTCGTGTTCCTCTGCTTTCGTTCACGCTCAGACGTTTTTCACTCTCCTGCCTGGCCGGCTAGCCTCCGCAGGTCAAATTTCCTCCCTTCTAAATGTTTGGCGAGAGGCGTGGTGTAGGTTATAGCACTTCCAGCGTGTACAGTCAGGGACAAATGTTTGCCCGATGAGTATTTGCGGAAAAAAAATTGTATTTCTTCGTTGCCGACTTAGTTTTTCCTGCGATATCTTTCCTCAGAATAGGGCGTGCATTTCCCGTCATCATTCAGCCCAGTTCTTTCACTATGTTTGCCCATATTCACAGAAATAATTTTCTACGAACTCGCCTTCCGCAGACTTTTGTCCCAAACTGTACGCAATGTCCCAGCCGCGCAATACTTTTTTTTCTTCGTTTTTGCTGTCTGGACCGCGTTGGTTTGAGTCCCGGACGAGCATGGGGACACCCAGGCGAACTTTTGCTCCGGAAGTGCAAGAAGAAGCTTCCCCCTCCCCTTACATGTGGTTCTCTCTCGAACTTTTCATAGAAAATGCTCCGCCCCGGTGTTGCAGTGATTAGGGCACTCGAATGCTGTCCCCAAAGATACGGTTGAAATCCCGGCCGGGGCGACAGCTTTTCGAATGATGGCGAAAAGCAAGGCGCCCGTGTTCTGCACGATATCAGTGCACGTTAAAGTACTGCAGATGGTAGATATTTCCAGAGTCCTCCACTAAGGCGCATGTAAAAGCCTTAGTCGCTTTGTGACGCTTAAACGCACAAACTAAACCAAGGCGTTTCTTTGAAAATAAGACGGAGGCACGTGTGTGTGTGTGTGTGTGTGTGTGTGTGTGTGTGTGTGTGTGTGTGTGTGTGTGTGTGTGTGTGTGTGTGTGTGTGTGTGTGTGTGTGTGTGTGTGTGTGTGTGTGTGTGTGTGTGTGTGTGTGTGTGTGTGTGTGTGTGTGTGTGTGTGTGTGTGTGTGTGTGTGTGTGTGTGTGTGTGTGTCTGTGTGTGTGTGTGTGTGTGTGTGTGTGTGTGTGTGTGTGTGTGTGTGTGTGTGTGTGTGTGTGTGTGTGTGTGTGTGTGTGTGTGTGTGTGTGTGTGTGTGTGTGTGTGTGTGTGTGTGTGTGTGTGTGTGTGTGTGGGTGTGTGTGTGTGTGTGTGTGTGTGTGTGTGTGTGTGTGTGTGTGTGTGTGTGTGTGTGTGTGTGTGTGTGTGTGTGTGTGTGTGTGTGTGTGTGTGTGTGTGTGTGTGTGTGTGTGTGTGTGTGTGTGTGTGTGTGTGTGTGTGTGTGTGTGTGTGTGTGTGTGTGTGTGCGTGTGTGTGTGTGCGTGTGTGCGCGCGGGCGGGCGAGCGGGCGGGCGTGCGGGCGCGTCAGTGCGTTTGTGTGTCTGCTTTTTCTTTGTTGGTGGTCACGTTGGTCTATGACCAGCCCAGAACACTAAAAGCCATTTTTTGTGTGTGGTTTTATGCTTTGAGAAAACGAACGGTATGACGGAAGCCGAGCGGCTGAAAAAAATTAGTCTAAGCCAGCCTTTATCCCGTTGGACAGAGACGACACCAGCCGATACTGCTCCGGTTTGAGGTCGTCCCTGCGGCTCTACCGGACGGTATGGAAAACGAGCAGGTTGACTTTCCCAACGCGAGCATGAGAGAGTTTAGATTTTTGTTTTTACGGCTTTCTTGTGCGCGAATCGCTAGAGAATTTAGCAGAAACTATCTCAGATACCTCATCGACGCTTTGAGCTTGTTTGTTTAAAATGCCGTACCCTGCACAGTGACACTTTTACCCTGCCATAATCGTGCAAATAGGGCTAACGTGGATGGCGACGCAAGGTAGTTGCCGACGTTTCAATTAGTTTTCTGTTGGCTGTACAAAAGGGCAGGGCAAACTAGGTTTTGCCGCAAGGAGACGAAAGGTGGCCTATCTGCGAAATCTTATCCCAGATGCTGTAGGCGCGTCTTGAGGTCGAAAGCAGGGACTAGCTTTACCTTTTCCTCTTTTTTTTTTTTTTGTGCACAGAACGGAGGGATACACGAAAGTTTTCACATTACTTTCATCACCTCCCCAGAAGAAGTTTGAGGCATGCTTGTGCGAGATCCTATCAACTCTGCCCTCTTGACACTGACACTGACGCTGTATTCTTCCAATGCGTGCCTACGGAGTGTTTCATATGGTTTATGCCGACGATGTCCGCAGCTACCACTAAATATATATCTCCGAAATTTATGCCACGCACTACATGGTTCTTTTCCCCTTGAGCACATAAGGAAAAACACTTGAAAAACACACATTCAAAAGATAAACGTTATCCTTTTCACCCTTAGATACCGCTTTTTTTTTTCCTTCCTCAAGGGCCTTGTCGCCCAGTGACAGCGAGGCGCAGTCTTCTAATGTAGTGCTTAAAAATCAGGCATTTTGACGTTTTTTTTTTATTTGGCAATTCTCGCCTTGGAATTCTTTATTGGTTGGCTTGGTACTTCAGGTTTCGTGTGCGTCTTAGGTGTGGCTGTGGTGAAATGGTACTGCAGGGAACACTTACATGGACGTGACGCTTTTGCTCCATTTGCAAGACGCTGGCCGAGCTTTTGCAGGATATTTTTATTCTACGCGGCTGACTGGCAGCGAAAATCAATTACAAGCGCTAACGCGCAATGTAGTTGCACAAGCAGACCACAGCGCTGCAGCATATAGCCTAGCGACCAGAGGAAGCAAATTAAGGTGGCCCAGTGAGGTGCTGAAACGACACCATTAGCCTAAAGGAGCAACTGGATACATGAACATGCTCATGTAGTGCGCGATCGATCGGTTTAAGGGAAGGACGCTTAAGCCACACAGTGCGTGGCTATATTTTTGTTACCGGTAGTTTATTTATTTTATTCATTTATTTGCACTTTTAGCCTATTTTAGAGGCCGTTGCAGGAGAGAAAGTACATGAAGAGAGTACTCTGTCGCAGGGAAGACAAACACATAGGCTGTCATTTATATATGGGCATGTTCTCTTCTCTAAAGACGCGCGTAGACTGCTATCGATCCCGCGATATTGACGTGTATAAGCAACTATGTCGAATATAGTGAGACTGCTCTGAGCAGGCCCTGCAATTTTCAAAGTCTAGCAAATTTTCTGACTACATATATATGGTTCGGATAACGTTTTAATTTGTTTAATGAAGAATAGTTTCTTGTTCTGGTTTGTTTTATTTCTTCGGATGTTTTGAGATACGGGCTTATATTTTTGCTTTTTTTAAACATCAGTGATTTGTTTATCGGACGAGTTAGGTTTTGCAGCATAAATTGAGATTCGAGAGGTGTTACTACTTCTCCGTTGGCGTCGCAACTATGGCTAGTGGTTGGGCCGCTCGAATACCGATGACCCTGCTTCAAAACCGGCCTCGGCGACCACGCTGCAATACAGGCTTGAACGCAAGGCGTCCGTGTACAGTGCGATATCAGTGTACAATAAAGAATGCCAGGCAGCCACATTTTCCCTGAGGTATCTACTGTGGCGTCCATCACAGTTTCAGTTGGTTTAGGACATTAAAAACCAGAACTACCAAAAAAAAATTCGTTCTGTTTTATCTCCGACTGTATATAGCTTAAGTAACGACTATTTGTGGTAAAAAAATTGTTTCATCGTCGCGAAATATTCGAGATGCGTGGGTTGTCAAAATTTATCCGGGGGTTGTCACTTCAGCGCTTCTTAAGGTGCTCATGTTTTTACTCCTTTCGTTCCCTCCCTTTTGTTCGAGTATCAATTAGAAACTGACAGTCTGTGCGCGATTCATTTCCTGAGAACGCGGCGGAGTCTCAGCGCAATATTGGCGACTTTCAGCCACACTGCGTATGAAATAAAAGAAATAACTCTGTCGCAGCTTTTTTTTTTTTTTTTGTCCATGGAAAAATGCATACATAACGGAAGCGGGAAGTATCTGGAAGATTTGGCCTGAAATATTAAAAAAAGAAGGCGCGGTGAGATCCTATTGTTTATCACTCAGATTTCAGGCTTTTATCAAGTATTTTCATGCGTGCAGTGCACGTTCTCATTTCTTTGTCATCGCAGTCAACCGACAACCGTATCCAGGCAACTGCGGCCGACATAGAAAACAATCGACCCAGCCCAGCTGTCCAAACCTTCAAGCGCGCCCTTCTTTTGATATTTTCAGTATGTTTGTTACGTTTCACCCGCCTTGTGACGACATTTAGTTCTGTGCCACGTCACTCGCAGATTCGACCGTGGTCACGAGAGCTGGCCTTCTTGAAAGAATCAATGGATGCGGGGGCACGTCGCCCAGGAGGATCTGGCGCCCTGCTTGTCAATAGTTACGATCGATGGGGTGGGATCGTCGAAAATAATGAAGCGATAAATAATTCAGAAATTCATACAGAAAGAGGAAAATAGTTCTGCCTTTCCTGATTTCTTCTCCCTTTAGAGCGACCTGTTTTTATTCAGGTTTTAATTTTTTTTGTAAGCAGGTTTGTGGATTTTGCGTTTTTTTGTTTTATTTTATATTACTATTTATTTTGTGTATGCGTCCTCGAAAGCGTGGCTCATATAAATAGCGCGCTGTCTTATTCGCACCCGTATATCGATCTTCTCCTACCATAGGTTGAAGCGGTTCGCGTAGAAAGCTCCACGAGACGCATCAAAACTGTCTGATTCAAGATAAAGTTGCCTCCGTTTCCTAGAATAAAGACACAGGCAGTGCCTAGCTGTCTCAACACAAGCTGGAGCCGTGCGGCCAAGGATCACCGATGTCTGCGATGTTTGAGCCGGCGATATTTCCTGACAACGTATTCATATTTTCTCTCGATATATATTTAGCTTATATCGAGGTTTACTGTTCTATATGCTTCTATATAATGAATCAAGTTTGAGTCTCACGCGTAATACATGCACTCGGGCGTACATGAAGCATTATATTTTTCTTCCAGTTCAATTTGCATTCGATTCCTAGGACACGTCCGTGCCGCACGCACCATGTTCCGGCATTCCGACGCTTACGGCATGCAAAAGTGGAAGCATGGCCGCAATACGATTCAGAATATTCAGAAAACCGGCAGATTCAGGGACTTCCATTAAATGCCGTCATGTTGAGAAATGAGCTAAAACCAGACACATGAAC
The DNA here is from genome assembly GCF_055883805.1 of Amblyomma maculatum. NCBI lineage: Eukaryota > Metazoa > Arthropoda > Arachnida > Ixodida > Ixodidae > Amblyomma > Amblyomma maculatum. Next base: position 90,047,909 of record NC_139349.1, read on the forward strand.
ATGCGTGACTTTTTAAAGCAAGAAAATCAAAGACCGTCTTCAACGTCTGCACGCCGCTGCACCACCGATCACAATTTGACTTTGTCCCTCCTTTCAGGATAGACACTGTGCCTGAGAAGCGAGCCATACGCGACCTCAGAAGAAAGCCGGAGATTGTCATCTTACCGGCACACGAAGGGAACGCTACCATGCTGCTCAACCGCAGTGAATATAATGAGAAGATTATCGGTTTGCTTAACGACGGTATCTACTCGTCTGTACCGCGCGATCCTACGGCCAGATTGCAGACAACTGCAGGAACTACTGGCGGGTCTGTTTAAGTTCGTGCCCCCGGAAAAAAAGAAGCTTTACTACCGCCTCCTGTGCACAAACGGTTCGGCTCCTGCTATACACGGGCAAGGTAAGATCCACAAAACTGGAGTGCCCTGTTCCCTATAGTGGACTACACAAGGTCACCACTGTATCAACTTTCGGGGCACCTTCCCGACGTGTTGAGGCATTTTTCTAGGGAAGCCCAAGACTCACATTGGGAGCTTTTCCACTTTTGGTTAGAAACTGCGTGATTTGCAATTGAGTGCAGAAGACGTAATGGTCTCTTTCGACGTCACGGCACTCTTCACCAAATTCCCGGTTGACCTAGCCGTTACCAGATGCGTGGAAGCGTTGGAAAAAGACCGCAATCTTTCAAGCCGTACACCCTTCGATGTTCCAGAGCTGGGCTCACTGTTATGGTTGTGCCTAAGAAATACGTATTTTTCCTATGATTCGAAGTTTTACAGACACACCCAAGGCACAGAAATGGGCTCTTCTATATCGCTTGGCACAGCGAACCTCGTCATGAAACTGCTAGAGAATAAAGTACTGAAAGCGTTCGCTCCGGCACCCAAGGTAATCTACAGGTGTGTCAACGATTGTTTTTGCATTTTACAAAAAGAAGACGAAACAGTGTCGAACCTAGCTTGAAGTTCACGGCCAAATTTGAACAAGAAAACCACCTTTCCTTCTTAGATGTCCTGGTCGAGCGAAAAGGAAATCACCTTTGGTTCACAGTGTACCGAAAGCCCAAGCATACAGCCCGGTATCTAGATACGGTTGCGCACAAAGCCTCCGTCATCACCCCACTGACTAAACGTGTGACACGAGTCTGCAAGAAAGAAGATCTATAAAAAAGGAGGTAAAAAGTGTGCGCAAAGAACTTTCAGCCAACGGTTATCCGGGCCACTTCATATCGAAAATACAAGAACGAGCTGCGCATCCGGCGACCGCCAATCATAGGACTTATCGAACATGAGCAGGCATTCAGTACGTTTGTAGCATCAGCGAAGCACTGTCTCGTGTGTTTTCAAGATATGACTTGCGCGTGGCTCACATCCCTGTCAGCAAGCTGCGCAATCAGCTAATGAATATTGCCAGGGGGCTCTCGGAGTGAAAGACGACGTTGAAGTGAATCGGCTCCGGACTCGCAGGACGTACCTAAACCTTGGACTGTGTGATTCTACCTGTACCGGCTCTGTTAATCTAGCCCCAGTCGCCAACACCGTGACAAATCTGGTGGAGGTCAGGTCTGATGTCCCGTACCCCTACGCTAAGCAGGAGTGCTGGTCATATATTCGAGGAAACGCCCGTTCACCGCACTAGCCGCAGGCAACGAGGCCTACCACCTGAGTTTTCCCCCTCGGGCATGACTACCAGTAGCCACGACGTCGTCGCAATGCCTGGCGCGACCCCCACCTACGTGACGTTGCAAAACCCCCGCGTCCCAAAGACCTTTCACGGGGATACCTATGAAGACGTCGACGACTGGTTGCAGCACTACGAAAGGGTAGCTACATTCAACCTCTGGGATGACGCCGCACGGCTTCGAAATGTATATTTCAGCCTCGAGGATGGCGCTCGGACGTGGTTCGAGAACCATGAAGAGCAGCTGTCGTCTGGAGTGAGTTCAAACGTCATCTTGCGGCAACTTACGGAAGCTCAGATCGCCGCGAACGGGCCGAACGCGCTCTACACACTCGGATCCAAATGCCTAACGAAACTGTCGCGGCGTATATCGAAGACATGACGCGCCTGTTTAAGCGTGCGGATCCTACGATGTCCGAGGGCGAAAAGCTGCGCTACCTCATGCGTGGCGTCAAAGAGCAGCTTTTCGCTGGCCTGGTGCGCAGCCCGCCGAAAACTGTTGCAGAATTCTTTGCTGAAACATCCACTATAGAGAAAGTGCTTCAGCAGCGAGCTTCGGCACGGGATCCCACCATCCACGCCGCCTCCGTCTCTGCTGAGTTCCCATCGCATAGCATGGACACATCGGCGCTACGGGAGCTCATACGTTCCGTTGTGCGCGACGAACTCCGACTGATGTATGGCACACCTCAACCAGCTCCTTCCTCCATCGCCAGCGTTGTCCGCGACGAGGTGCAGCAAGCGCTCCGGCCTCCATTTCCAATCGGTGAACCTGGCCCTACTCCTCCTCTTACACCACCAGAGTGTCACCGCCCTACATACTCCCAGGTGCTGCAATACTCTCCGCCCTCGTCGCCGTCCCTGATTCCTACGAACGTAGCTGGGCCGAAAACAGCAGCCCCCGTGATCCAGTACGTCAGATTCTCGACCGCGTACACGGAAAGCAGACGAGTGGCGTACCCCCGACCGACTGCCGCTATACTTTTACAGCGGCGAACCGGGTCATGTCTATCGGCGCTGTCCCTACCGTCGACTAGGTCTCGAAGGGTTTTCCGCTGATTCTCCGCGGCCTCGCTACGGCGAACGGCCTCGAGCCGTTGAAGATTTCGTCAATGATCAGCGCCGGATCGTTCCGTCTCGTCTGCGACCATCTAGATCACCGTCACCCAGGTCTCGCCCGTCGCCATCTGCTACGAGTTCCTCATGGGCAGCGCAGGGCCGCTCGCCCAGTCCCCAGAGGGAAAACTGAAACCAACGACTTTCGGGGGTAGGCTCGCTGGATATCGCGGCGCGGGAGACCCCCCATTGATGCGGACACGGAAAGACTACGCATCGACATTGGAAAAGTCCGCGGTTACCGATCATACCGCCACCTCGACGCCACCACGACGCACCTGCAACCACGACGAATTGCCGGTGGAACCGACGACGAAACGACGCACCCGCAACGGCGACGAATTGCCGGTGGAACAAACGGCGCAACCACGCACCCGCAACGACGACGAATTGCCGGTGGAACAAACGACGCAACCACGCACCCGCAACGACGACGAATTGCCGGTGGGACACATGACGCAACAAGGCACCCGCAACGACGACGAACTGCCGGTGGAACGGACGCTGCAACAACGCACCTGCAACGACGACGAATTGCAGGTGAAGTAGACCGCGTACACCAACGCAGAGCACTCAAAGACTCAGAAGCCTGACATTCGCAAGCAGATTTCGTTGGACATACCCGTAGTACTGGATGGTCGCCATGTTCGGGCTCTGTTGGATACTGGCGCTGATTATTCTATTTTGAGCAGCCAGTTTGCCGCAGTTCTCAAGAAGGTTTTGACTCCGTGGGCTGGCACAAACGTTCGCACCGCGGGTGGTCATCTGATTACTCCTCTGGGCATGTGCACGGCCAGAGTTCAAATTCAAGAATCAACATTTGTGGTAAGCTGCCTTGTTCTGAAAAGCTGTTCGCGTGACCTGATTCTGGGCGTAGATTTCCTTCGTGAATACGGCGCAATTATTGACCTCCGGAATTCTAAGGTCTCGTTTTCTACTGAGAAAGCAGTGGCCCTCAGCGGTGCAAAGCGACCACTCAATGTGCTTCGAGTTTATGAGGACAGTGTCACTCTGCCACCCCGAACCAGCACCTTCGTTAATGTCAAATGCAATGCGCTTAACGATGGTGACGCAATAGCCGAAACTAACGTATCGTTACTGTTGACACAAGGAGTCTGCGTGGCCCGCAGTTTGATACATCTTCACCGTGGTCAGTCCAAGGTACTTGTTACAAATTTTTCGCACGAGTATCGGCACCTTTTTCGTGACACTTCCGTAGCTTTCGCCGAACGCACCTCTGATGTCTCCGAGTGCTTGTCCGCAGAAACCGTGCCACCGCCCACATCCCTCGACAATCTCGATGTCAGCTCAGAGCTATCGGCCAGCCAGCGCGACCAGCTGTTTTCATTGTTACTCGAATTCAAAGAGTGTTTTGCATCTTCGTCAAAAGTGAATCAAACTCCCATCGCCAAGCACCAGATCGTGACGTTCGATAATGTGCGCCCAATCCGCCAGCACCCCTACCGCGTCTCTTCGACCGAGCGCGAAGTTATTAGGTCACAAGTTAAGGAAATGCTCGAAGATGAGGTTATCCAGCCTTCCAATAGCCCGTGGTCCTCCCCGGTCGTTCTAGTTAAAAAGAAAGACGGCACGTTACGTTTTTGCGTCGATTACCGCAAACTGAACGCCGTAACCAAGAAGGATGTCTACCCCTTGCCGCGGATTGACGACTCTCTCGACCGCCTTCGGCGTGCAAAGTATTTTTCGTCCATCGATCTAAAAAGTGGCTACTGGCAGATTGAGGTCGATGAGCGAGATCGTGAGAAGACGGCCTTCGTCACACCCGACGGCCTTTACGAATTTAAAGTTCTACCTTTCGGCCTGTGTTCCGCGCCGGCCACATTTCAGCGGATGATGGACACTGTCCTCGCCGGCCTTAAATGGCAGTGTTGTCTAGTCTACCTAGATGACGTGGTGGTCTTCGCAGAATCATTTGCACAACATCTTCAGCGCCTGCGGTCAGTACTCGAAGCCCTTCGATCCGCTAACTTGACACTTAAGCCACAGAAATGCCACTTTGGCTACCGAGAGCTTAAATTTCTCGGCCATGTCGTCAGCGCCGCCGGCGTGAAGCCCGACCCTGACAAGATTGCTGCTGTTGCGGAATTTCCGATTCCACGTGACAAGAAAGCTGTTCGCCGATTTCTCGGCTTGTGCAGTTACTACCGGCGTTTTATCGATAACTTCGCTGATCTCGCTGAACCGCTGACTCAGCTCACCCGGGGAGACACCCCTTTTGTTTGGACGCACGAACAAGAAGCTGCTTTTGCCGAGCTGCGTCTCCGTCTCCAATCGCCGCCTGCTCTAGCCCATTTCGATGAGCAGGGGGAGACAGAAATACACACCGACGCCAGTAACATCGGCCTTGGGGCGGTTCTCGTACAACGTCAAGAGGGTGTTGAACGAGTCATCGCCTATGCCAGCCATACTTTATCCCGCGCCGAGACGAACTATTCAACTACTGAAAAGGAATGCCTCGCCATTATTTGGGCTGCTGCGAAATTTCGCCCCTATCTTTATGGTCGCCCATTTAAAGTTCCACCATTCACTGTGTTGGCTGGCCAACCTGCGTGACCCATGCGGCCGCCTGGCGCGATGGAGCCTTCGCCTACAGGAGTTCGATCTCACTATTGTTTATAAGTCCGGACATAAGCATGAAGATGCTGACACGCTCTCCCGCGCGCCTGTCGAGCTCGCTCCACCAGACACGGATGACGCTGACAGTTTCCTCGGAGCTGTTGATGCTTCAGATATGTCACATCAGCAGCGTGCAGATCCAGATTTACGAGCACTGATTGATTGTTTAGAAGGTCATCCAGCCACCATACCTAAGTGCTTTTCTCGGAGCCTCTCAACTTTCTGCCTGAGAGGTGGTGTGCTTTATAAGCAGAACTCTAGATCCGAGTCAAGAACCTACCTACTCGTGGTACCCACAGCTCTGAGAGAGGAAATCCTTTCCGCGTGCCACGATGAACCAACATCTGGCCACTTGGGCTATTCTCGCACACTTGCTAGGATACGACAGACATTCTACTGGCCCAACCTTGCCACTGTTGTTAAGCGCTATGTCAAGAGCTGCCGGCAATGTCAGCGTCGGAAGGTTCCGCAATCAAAGCCTGCGGGCCTCCTCATGCCCATAATACCACCACGAGCACCATTTGATCAAGTCGGCATGGACCTTCTCGGTCCTTTCCCTCGGTCCTCTGGTGGCAACCGTTGGATAATCATCGCCACAGACTATCTGACTCGCTATGCCGACACCAAAGCGTTACCTAGTGGTACAGCGTCTGGAGTTGCCCATTTCTTTGTACACCGGTCATACTACGGCACGGTGCTCCTACCTGTATTATTACTGATAGAGGGACTGCCTTTACTTCAAAAATGATGGCCGAAGTCTTTCATCTCAGTGGTACGGCGCATCGAAAAGCTACTGCTTACCATCCGCAGACCAATGGGCTGACGGAAAGGCTTAATAGGACCATCGCGGATATGCTGGCGATGTACGTCGACGCCCAGCACAAGACTTAGGATGCGATCGTACTATATGTGACGTTCGCATACAATACGGCAGTCCAAGAGACTACACGTTTCACGCCGTTTCGCCTCGTTTACGGCAGGGAGGTTCGGACGATGCTGGACGCAATGCTCCCTTACCAAACAGATACCGAACTTTGTTCTGACGCCGAGCAGTTTGCCCAAGATGCTGAGCAAGCACGCCAACTAGCACGCGTCCACATCACCCAGCAACAGGACAGGGATTCACGCCAGTACAACCTCCGCCACAGACAAGCTTCCTACAACACCGGGGACCAGGTGTGGGTGTGGACTCCTGTTCGACGCTGCGGCCTTTCAGACAAGCTAATTTGCCGCTACTTCGGACCGTATAAAATCGTGCGACGCATCAGTAACGTCAATTACGAGGTGCTCCCGGATGGATCAGAGCACACAGGCCGTCGGCTACCTCGTCCAGAGACAGTTCATGTCTTGCGACTGAAGCCGTACTTTGCACGGTGACTGGCAAACTACATCTACAAACTTTTTTTTTTGAGGGGGGGAGGTTGCTTTTGTACGCTTGTGTGCACGTGCAACTGTGTGCGTTACGCTTAAGGAGGGAGGAATGCCAGGGGGCTCTCGGAGTGAAAGACGACGTTGAAGTGAATCGGCTCCGGACTCGCAGGACGTACCTAAACCTTGGACTGTGTGATTCTACCTGTACCGGCTCTGTTAATCTAGCCCCAGTCGCCAACACCGTGACAATATGAAAGACCGATTAGCAAATGAGCAGTCTCTGTGAGTTATCCGCAAGATACCATGCCGGAACTGCAATCACGGCAAGATCGGTGAGACAGGAAAGTTCTCAGGGTGCAAAAAAGATCATCAACGCGATGTTAAAAACAACAAGCATGTCACAAATGTGCTCGCGGGTCATGCAGGCGACACTGGCCATCATAGAGACTGGGACAGTGTCTTATCTTATCAAAAGAGCGAAACCTGACATCACGCCTTATTCTGGAATCGCTATTCATTCAAACAACGCATGCAACGTTAAATAAGAACGCCGGCCCCATGCCAGCATCTACGCCCGATTTTTACGTCACAAGCTTGAGTTATAAATTCGCCATCGTTCTTGTCCTGCCCATTGCCAACTAGAAATCTCTACGGGTTTCGAAACGTCTTTCCTTTTTTCGACTATGCTCAGTGACTGCTCCAATTCATTTCATCGCTCTAAAATAAGGCGGCGCTAAATTGAGATTCTAGGCTTATCAAAAGAGGACTCGAAACATCACAGCTTCTATGCTCTAAAGGGGCGCGCGAGACAGATCGAATGCTGGCAACCCGAAATGAAAAACAACAAAAAAACGCATCGTTAATACAAACGACAGAAGAACAAATAAGGCAGTGGACCCGTCTCAAAGCGAGAAGTGCGAGGCACGGGTGGGGCTGGAGCATGGAGTGCCAAGAAGCAGCGGCCAACGAAGGGCTGCAAGTCCACTCCTAACTCTCACCACCACTCCTTCCATACATTCGCAGTCAGGAGCCTCCGTATTCCCCTAAGCAAGCAAGCAAGCAAGCGAGCAAGCGATAGCGGCTTCAGAGTCTTCGACGCTGTGGGACCGCACATGTTTTTCTGCATTGCACAACGGGGCTGGCTATCTAAGGATGAGGAATAAAATTGAAAGCAGAGGAAACGAAAAAAAAAAGAGGGAGATACAGGTTATCTAAACAAATTTTATAACTCGCTTCGTTTTAGAGGAAAACCTCCAATCTGCGCTGTCAGGGATTTCCAATTTTTTTCCATGTCTGTTTTAATTCCCTCGTGGAAGACGTTTAAGGGACAGTTTTTAGAGGATCTATTTCGGCGGATGGTATTTCACCGACGTATACGCAAGAATATTTTGTGGCGGAGAAATAATTTTGCATAAATTAGCTTCTAATCAGGAGTAAAATTATGACACTGCGAGAAAGCTGAGTAAAAAGCTTCGCGGACGGCTTATTTCTTTCCCTGAGCTACTTGAAGTGAAGCTATCTTGTAGTAGAAATCTTTGTCCAATAATTTTTTATTTTAAGCTTTTATGTACTCGTGTCAAGCAAACATCATAACTGACAACTTTGAAATTCAATATTTCCTGCGATGAATTTCAAAATAAAAATAAAATAGCTCCTTTTGTAACTAAGCTACAAACGTTGTGCGCTGAAATGGCCTGATTGTGATTGTCTATAAGCTGACCTTTAAGAGCGTACTCGTGCGTTCATGTACTTTTCGGGGAAGACCACATTTATTACTCTTAGGAATGAATTGTATTTGAATAATGATCGCATGCTCGAAGACTCAAATGACATGTCATTCCTGGCATTGCTCTTTATTGTCCTTACAAAAGATTAGTACTCGAATAATGATCGCGCGCTCGAAGACTCGAATGACATGCCCTTGCTGGCAGTGCTCTTAGAACTTCTTGTGTGGCATTTAGTTTATTTCACTACAGCAGATCAGGTTCAAGAATACAACTGATGTCCCGAGAAAGCTGTCAAGTTTATTCCAGTAGCATGAATTCTCCAGTACAGGCGCATTCGAAGACGGAATCGTGATATACCGTTTTTGAGAGCTGCCGTGTTCCAATTGAAATGTGGGTTTTACGTACGCTCTTGCGTGTGAGTCCTCTCTGCGTAAACAGTGTTTAACACGGAAAGAACACGTGTTCCATAGACGCGCATCTTATCGCACATGCAAGTAAACGGTCAAAAGTTAAAAAGCCTTTATGTGTCAGAGATATCGCGAAGCCAAGCACAGAGCCAGTGCTTACGCTGGTATTTTCACTTACAAACGCCCACACATCTAGAGGATCGGCATTCGCCTTTGAGAAGAACATTTCGAAAATAAATACCCAAGTCGAGGTCTCAACTAACACCTTTCCCAGATGTTCTTGTATTCCAAGGTTTCATGCCTTTCAATTTTAAAGCGTTTAGTGGGATCTCAGGGCCTCAGCCGCCGGGAAGACTTGTGATGATTCTACCATGAAGTAGCGGTAGGCTTGCTGATGCTAGGAAAAGGCTGGACCGGGACGGCACAAAAACAAAAGCTAGATTTGATGCACCGGTATTGCATCTCGTTTCTCTGCTGCACGTTCTGAGTTTCTATCCGTGTTTCTATCTTGTCCGGACTCTGATGTTTATCTGTACGGGAAACTATTTTAAGGTGACAAAATTTTCCCAGTTTCCGGGTTGGTTTCTCAAATCTCTTGAAATCTCATGGTCATTCTTGCTCGTCAACCACAATCACATAGAGCATTACTCTTTCAAAAATTACTCCTCTTCTTGACTGCGTTTAAGACAGCCAGAAGCATACGTCGCAACCCTTTTTTTAAACTCATTGAGCACAAAAAAGTCGGTTGGCTCAATGACCAACTGAAAACATTGGACAATATGTAATGCAAATAAAAATGCAATTTTAAGCTTCCTTGCATTCCTAAGCGTAACTTTCGTGTTTTGGGACTGAGTTTAAATTTCGAAAAATTAGTTTTTTGGAGCATTGTCACTACAAGGCTTTTAGTTTTAAAAACAACGCACACGGAGGCACGCAGTGGATTACATCTGCAGAAAAATGTGTCTGACCATAACGCTCGACAATGCATTTGATGTTTTACTAGGGAACCTTGAGTGACTCTTCTAAACTAGTGCATCCAACGATGTAATATCAGTAAGTTAACGGCACTTCTCGGATAGACTATTTAATAACTACCTTAATCCATAACTAATTACTGAATGCAAATAAAAGGTTCAAATATTACTGCAAGGCCTCAGACCGACAGTGCAACACAAGATAGATGAAGCTACGTGATGGTTCAGTCTCGCTGCAAAAAGCAGCAACCATTCGCGAGTTCGAACCGCAGAATGGTATACATGTTAATATCGAGCCATGATCTACGTGATTTTCATTTACGTCATATGGGCGTCCAAAGGTCTTACAAACGCTTATTACCCTTCTCCTTTTTTGCTGGTAGTAATTGATGCTAGGGATATTATTTAGCAGCTCGATGTTGCAGGAGTTTAACCGTAAAATCACTCATTTCATGTCATGAAGTCCAGTGAAATGTGTCGGAAGAAGTTGTCTTACGTGACAGCAATATGGATTAAGCACTCAATTTTAATATGAAATTAACTTCCTCGCATTAAAGTAAATGCTGTTTTCATAAAATTACGTTAGAAATCCTAAGCCTTATATTATAAAGCATTTAATTTTTTTAATTGGTTCCGACGCAGCTGTCCCGGAAACATTGTTTTCTATACTTTCCATCTACCGCTTGCATACGTATCCCCACAACTGAAAATACAAGCTATTACTTTAGAGGTTGCTGCGCACTAAGGACATACGAAAAAAGAAAAGAAAAAAAAAAAAACACTGGTCGGGTGTTTAGACGTGGCGAGAGTATCAGCGCTAAAACGTTGCACCGATAAGACACCTCGTCTCAATAATACACTTGCAAGGGATACTGACTACAACACAAAAAAAAACCCCTCTGAAATGGATCTTATCGGCCTAGATTACTACTTTGTGAATGCGCGTACAACATAAAAAAAAACAACAGAAAAATTTAAAACGCGGAAACGGAGCTGGCTCGGCCTGCAGATATGGCAGTAAGTGAATTACAGTAACGAAATTACTGTAAGCTAAATACTTCCCTCAATTATTCCTAAGGTAATTATTTACTTTTTGATCGGAATATTCATTAATGCAATGACTGCTTTATGGCAGTAATTTCACAGCAGAAGGAATTGCAATTTTCTATTTTAAATAACGTAATTAATAATGTAATTTAATTCGTTTTAAGAAGTACCTTTACCACATATGCACCAAGGACTTCGCACAATGGTTGTTGATCGTCCTTCATAATTCCCCTTAACGTGGGAGGTGGCAAAGGGTGAAATCATTAGGGCGCTGCGAGAAGAGCCGCTCAGATGCTCTGTGCCGCACACAATTATGCCACACAGCGGCGACTTATCGCGGCGGTGAATGCCACGAGTGCTCTGGGCCACAGTAGTGCGCAGAGCTTCAGCAGGAAAATAGGCGGTGGATGGCTGGTCACGTCCGCGCATGGGCCAGCCTTGTGAATGCTGGCTAGGGCGGACACTTGCGTCGCTGGCGGGCCCCTGTGGGCCCATTGTTGAAGGACGCAGCCACGAACGGCATCGCTTAAAGAGAGAAGGAGGGAAAAGAAGGGAGGGTACAAAACGCCTGAGATAGAAGCGGACGTTTTCGGGCACGGCATTTTGCATCCTCATACATATGCTAAGGAGCCCCAGGCGGCACTGTGTGGCTTTGCCCCGCAGCGTCCTACCCTCGTTCCTCTTTTCTCCCCTACCTTCCATCCGCTACATAGGCCTTGCTTCCATCCGCTACATAGGCTTTCAGCGGCGTCGGGGCTCCGCAGCGGCAGCCTGCATCCACATTGTATGTACATATATATAACCTTCAGCGCCGGAGTGGAGGGCGTGAACGGGCAAAGAGCTACGTTCTACTCAGAGAATGAACGAACCTAGCAACCCTATTTCTCCCATTATCCCTGTGAATCTCTACCTTAGGAATAGTCTTGCCTGTTTTGCATCTTTCTCTTTCCCACCCCCCTATTCCTCCTGAACAACCTTTAGTGTCTATATTATCTTCCAAGGTAAGCCCTTCATCTCTGTAATGTGGCAGCGGATGCACAATGAGTCGGTATACGTAACTCGCGCGAAATGGCATTTCGAGCGCTCAAATATATGTAGACGCTAAGAAGTGCACCCCACAGCGGTGTCATTGCATATAAAGGCCTAGATCTTTCCTGGCTGTCGTTTTGGAAGATGCAGTCAGTGGCTCAATGTAAATGTGGCTTCACTGCCTTACAAAGAGGCCAGCAATGATTTCTGTATAGTTATTCACTCTCGAGTGCAGCTTCCTTTAAAAATATTTCCTTTATGCGAGTGGCTGCCGTGTTTTCTCGGAGCGGCAATGCATTACACCCTAATTACGGAGGTTACGCTTGAATAATTCCTGAAAACTGACACATTATTAATTAAATATATTGTAAAATTGTAACTTCTGTTCAGGAGAGACATAATTTATAAGAATCATTAAATTGTTTAAAATGTTTGGTTTTCTTTTGATGTCAACGAGAAAGTGTGGGTTAACCATGTATGTTGATGTACATGGTTTACAAGCAGAGCGTACCTATTTGATTGTCTGTTCAAAGAGACACACAGGCCTGCAAAACAGGCTGTGGCTTCAAAGCGTGCTTGGCGCTTATAGCACTATTTTGCCGTCTTATTTCCTTTACTCCTTCACCTTTATATTCTTTCGTCCCTTTTCCCCTAGTGCAGGGCAACATGCCCTTTTTTGTTATGATCAGCATTCCTGCTACTCCACCTTCTCCTCCTCTGCCATAACCAGGATGGCGCCCCCCCCCCCCCCTTCCTCCCCCAGCCTTTTTTTTTTTTTTTTCACGGCAAAGAAGTCCAGGCCGGTGGGCCTTCTTTTGAAACCGGTGGGTCAGCAGTGGCCACACAGCCAGACGCTGATTAGCCGTATCGCGTGCTCATTTGATAAGCTCGGACATTTGTGATAAATAGCAATACATAAGAAAAGCACTAGCGTCTCGGCAGTTTGCCATGGTGATGAAATGGTTGCACTGGGCGGCAGTGCTAACTGAAGGGCTTAACGAAGGGCATTTACGGACTGCGTAAGTCTGCACTATATTTTACTGACTTATAAGAAAAGGAGCCCACTGTTCATCGAATATAGCATTACTCCAGCATGACCTTTCTTGCAGTGATATCTATAATCGCGGTATACGCATGTTAACCTCAACAAGCCTCGTTTGCCGGACTTTTTTACAGAGACTGAAAGGCGTCAGCCACAGATAGCCGCAGATAAGTAAACTTCGCTTTGAAAAGCGACGCCTGACGAAGTCTGAGGGGAAGCAAAATGCTACAACAATTTGTATACTGAAAGAATCGCGAAATACCAGGCGCGCAGGAGTTTCAAGCGCCACTACCACGTTCCTTGAAACATGGGCGCAGCTCTAGCTGGTCTCGTGCTGTGCAGGCTGCACCCGGCTGCTCCTGCCTGGTTGGAAGCGACAGTGCCCCACTGCGCGGGGTTAAGATGCTTGGGCAGTGCGCCACATTGCTTTGAAATTGATTTGGCACGAATCGTTCTGCATATATATATATATATATATATATATATATATATATATATATATATATATATATATATATATATATATATATATATATATATATATATATATATATATATAGTTATATATATATATATATATATATATATATATATATATATATATATATATATATATATATATTTCTGAAAGATTCGTGCGGAATCAATTTCAAAGCAATGTCGCACGCTGCTCAAGCATCTTAACCCCGCGCAGTGGGGCACTGTCGCTTCCAACCAGGCAGAAGCCGGGTTGGAAGCGACCCGGAAATAATATATATATTATTTTCATTTATTCATACTGTCAGCATGAGCCAAGACAGGAGCTGTAGGATATGTACAAAAACAATATTACATACATGAAGAAAAAAGAAACGATAAAACTATGCAGTTCATTGGTACTTGCATGCACAAAGCACACTACTTTACAAGAAACCCGTACAGCCTTAATTATCATACAACAAGAAGCAAGTCGTAATTCAATAAGTACATGGGATAACTACTCTTGGTTACCCGAACAAATTACACAGCACACCAGCAAATCATCATACCGTTAACGAGTACTTATTCAAACCATTTTCAAACGCTGTGAGTTCTGTATGAATGACAATATCATTTGGCAGCTTGTTCCCCTCGTCTGTTGACTGAACTAATAAAGGATATTTAAAGCAATCGGTTCTTTAGATTAAAAGTGTAATGCATTTCGCGTCCTTTGTTCGTGAGTGAAAATTAACATCTGATGTGATGTGTTTCTTACTATGCACGTGATAGTACCCAGTTAAGATCTGAAAAAAAGAAAACCAGCCTATTGTATCTCATTCTTTGCTATAATGTAGGAAGTCTAGCTTTTTTTCTGAGTTCTGTAACAGTCGGGGTTTAAGGTAGGCGTTATAAATAAATCTAAGCGCAGGTTCTGAACCCACTCCCATTTTTGTATATTTTTTCTGGTATAAGGTAGCCAGATATGAATTGCATATGTGAAAAGCGCCATCACATTCATTTTGTACGCAAGAAGCTTTACTTCTGGCGCGGTACTACTCAGTATCTATCTATCTATCTATATATATATATATATATATATATATATATATATATATAGCCATAGGTAGCGTAGCGTAAGTTGGTTCTAGCACAGCTTTCGCCCTCGCTCTTGATAATGTTCTAATTGACGCTAGCGGTAACACAGGACGTTCCACGTCCACCGCTATAGTTGAGGGTCGCGCTGGTGAACACTATCAAGGTTCGTATACCGACAACATTAATACCCAAGAAAGTAGCAGGTGGGACAGCGGCCGATGTAGCTCAGTTGGAAGAGCACCGGACGCGATATTCGGAGGTCGTGGGTTCAGTTCCTACCATCGGCACGTTGTTTTTCCTTCTACTTTGTGTTTACTTATCGTTACCCTAAACAGATTGCATTCTTAATTTATGTGATTACCAAAGTAAAAATTAAAAAAAAAGAAGTACAATCTCCAATGCTTTCCTTGGCCTCGCCGACTCTTGGCTTCCTTCCTTCATGTATTATAACAAGCACACTCACTTCCCCTCCATTTATTTGCTTGTAGATTACGGGGGTCTCGGTTCTGGCAGTCTTGAAGCCATAGGTAGCGAAAGAGGGTTCTAGCACAGCTTTCACCCTCGCTCTTGATCACGTTCTACGTGACGCTGGCAGTAACGCAGGATGTTCCCCGTCCACCGCTATGGTTGAGGGTGGCGCTGGTGAACACTCTAAAGGTTCGTATATAGACAAAATTAATACCCAAGAAAGTAGCAGGTGGGACAGCAGCTGATGTACCTCAGTTGGAAGAGCACCGGACGCAATATTCGAAGGTCGTGGATTCGGGTCCCACCATCGGCACGTTCTTTTTTCCTCCTACTTTGTGTTTAATTATCTTTTCCCTAAACAGATTACATTAATAATTTATATGATTACCCAAGTAAAAATTAAAAAAAAGGAGTACAATCCCCAATGCTTTCCTTGGCCTCGCCGACTGTTGGCTTCTTTCCTTTATATACATATATATATATATATATATATAGAGCCTGTTTGTGTGTGTGTGTGTGTGTGTGTGTGTGTGTGTGTGTGTGTGTGTGTGTGTGTGTGTGTGTGTGTGTGTGTGTGTGTGTGTGTGTGTGTGTGTGTGTGTGTGTGTGTGTGTGTGTGTGTGTGTGTGTGTGTGTGTGTGTGTGTGTGTGTGTGTGTGTGTGTGTGTGTGTGTGTGTGTGTGTGTGTGTGTGTGTGTGTGTGTGTGTGTGTGTGTGTGTGTGTGTGTGTGTGTGTGTGTGTGTGTGTGTGCGTGTGCGTGTGTGTGTGTGTGGCCCCACTCGCGGTACCAAGCCAGAAGATCGCAATAATACGTGTCCAGTTTCGGACTCCCCGCGCGTGTTTGAGTTCGTGCCTGGAATGCACAAGCGTTGGATAAAGGTGCCTTTGGAAGTGAAGACCCATTTCTGGTGCACGGCCGTGCTTCAGTTTCCCCCGCGGCGACTCTGAAAAGAGATACGCTGGCGCGCATGGGTGCGCTTCGCTGGCGCTGTGGGCTTCTCCAAGCGGGACCTGCATATCTAAGCCAAACTATTCATACCCTAAGAGGAAGGGAAGGCGGGGAAGGGCGAGAGGTGGAGATGTTGAAGAGAAGGAAGAGTTTTGCGTGTATATAAGAAGAAAACAGGGACAGGAAAGCCAGGGCGACGCTTGGCCGATGTGGTGTGACGCCTTCTACCGTTTTTTTTTTTTTTTTCTCAAATAAAGTATGTTGTACTGTTTGATGCAAGCTGGGCTCTTCTGCTCTGGTTTTGAGCACCTTTAGGTCGGCAAAAGTTTCACCAAAAATCGAGCTTATATCTGCATGCACAATACATACGTTTTCTTTATTCTTTTTTTTTTGGAGGGGGGGGGGGGGGGGCGGGTTGTATTGCAGCACTTGCGAACTATTTCTCTTTCATATGTTACATCTTTTATCAATCATAATGGCACAAACATATACGTAAAGGGGCCTTGTAAAAATGTAACAATTAGTTATTGGAAGCAGTAGAATGCGGTTTTTCTTCTTTTGTTTTGTTTTATATTTAGTGTATGGCCATGTCTTATTCAGAAACGAAAGCAGGACTGTTGTTCTTATTTTGCTCAGAATGCACACTTAAAACTCTTGCACATGTTGTTATCCGGAATTGCCCAGCCGTGTATATTTTTCCCGTTAAAGACACCTGTGCTCTGCTATAATTTATGAGACTGAAAGAAGATTTTAATACTCTGGCGTTAGAAACGTTGTCAGAGGAAACGAAAACTATGTTGCGCCTGGAAGCGTCAGGCTTTGTTTCTCATAAAACTTTCTTATTGCTCAGCAAAGACTGTGACGTAAGACGACCACGTTTCATAGCCTTGTTGGCACGTGTGCAAGCTGATAGACTGATCACGTGATATTCCGAGATGGGTGGCTCTCGGCATCAGTTAGTGGCTGCAATTGGTAGCGTGGAGACGCCTCTGACTGTCCTGCGTACCAATACGCATGCACAACGTATGTGGCGGTGAGCATTGTCGGAGCGGAAGAAGCTTATATTTGCAGCGGTAGTTAGTTATGCATTTTTCATTTATGAAATGAAAAGACGTTCATTTTAGGCATAAAAACACAAAATAATAACCATTACCGGAGGTAGCACATATCCTGTACGTCTTTCTGTGTATGCGCTTGAAGAAATATAGGGCTGCATTGCATTCAGGGAGACGCAGGCTCAGGAGACATCGCACTTTATTGCTGTCGTGATCACATTCCGCATGTAATTAACTGTAACTGTTTTTTTTTTGCTTTTTGAACGTGTTGCTTATTAGAAAAGAAAGATCATTTAAATCTTTATACGCTAGTGAAAATTTTTAGTGTGCACGTGGCTACTGAATGAAGCTAATATAGAAGGCGTTGCTCGTATATTAAGTTAAGGGAACAGTATGCTTATTATGAAGTGGTTCATTCGAGTGCACGAGTTGCATATAGTACTGAGCAAGATGCAATTAAAGTTTCAACAAAGGATTGTAATGCTATTGCATTCTGCACATAAACCGTATTAACTTTTTTCTAGTGTTTCCTGTTTATTTTTCAATGATTGCAAGCACAGTCAGCCGAATAAGTCATTTACTTGCTTATTTTCTTCTTTAATGCTTTCAACGGACACATAAATGAGGAGAAAATATAAGTTTAAATTATAGTTTAATGATGTACTCATGCTGAAGCTTTTTTTCGAGATTCACTTAACCTTAGCTGCAAAAAAAAAAAAAAAAAAAAAAACCTGCGTTCAATAAAACCGAGATTTCACATTTCCTTAATCGAGTTTTCTGCTTTTCATCTGAGAACTGCACACATCTTGACGGAAAAGCGAAGTTGGTTTCTAAATTTGCGCTCCAACGAAAGGTCTTGTTGACGTTATAATTGCTGCTGTTGATCTGATTACCAACTCTTCCGCGCCCGTCGGTTTCGCCCTAGGGACACCAGAAGTGTACAGAAGGTGCTTTTAAGATAGCACAGATGCGGACGTGGGAGGGAGGTGGGAGTGGTTGGAGCAGAAGGAGGTGGAGAGGGAAAGGGGAGCACAGATTTAACATGTACCTCGCGGGCGTTTTGTGACAATATGGTGAGCGATGCGCAACAGCAACCGGCCACCGTCGAGGCATCACCCTTTTCGCTTTTGACTCATTCTCTCTCTCTTCTCCTCACTCCTCTTCCCTACTGTGCGCAGTGCCCCCCGGCGACCCTGTCATCGTGGACGAAGACGGCCGCAGGATGGAGGGACTCGTGGGTCGCTTCAACGAAGGGGAAAATCTCCGCCTCGTCTGCCAAGTGGAAGGAGGTAAGAGCTCACTGAGCCGAGAAAAACACTCGCGCCGCCGCCGATTCTCATCCTCACCGTTCTGCCATTCTCCATCCTTGTTCTTGCTTCGACTGCTTGCTTTTTTTTATCCAGAATCTCTTCCATGCCACTCCTTTCGCTTTATTTTCCGTCTGAATCATCTTCACCTTTCCTTCGGCTGTCCTTTCCGCCACGTCTGGCAAATCGAGTTTCGGCTTACCCTGTTTTCTATTTTCTTCTCTTGTTTGTTTCTTACAAGGTGCTCGTTTCGTTGTAGTTGTTTTTATTTTCTTGTCGGGTGAAAGCGTTGCCGTTAAGCTTGTCTGGAGTTTCCCGCCGGGTTTTTTTACGGAACTCTTTGCGCCGTTGATTCTTCCCACACCCCTTTTCTTGCCCTTCGTCTCCATTCCATCTGTTACCTACCGCTTCTACCCCCCCCCCCCCCCCCCCCCTTTATCATTATCCTACTGCCTCCTGAAACATTAGACGTAAATGCAGGCTCGCGTCATCTCTGTGATCCGGGCATTCTGCTCTTGATGGCTGTAGTTTACAAGGTCACTGTTTTTTGCTGTCAAGCTGCAAAACGCGCTGTCAATATCCAGTGCCATGTTTTCTACTACCCTACGGGAGCCTAGGCTTCCCTCTTCTGTGACTTCCATCATCAGGTTCAATTTTTTTATCTCAACTTTGCGATGGCATCTGAGAGACTCTTTTTTTTTAATGAATGTGTGAGCGTTTCTTTGTGTCGGACTTCCGTCTCGGAATCTCCTGTATAAAAGATTTGGTCCTTGTCATTCCTCGTGGACTCGCAGGCCTTAAGAAACTCTTTTGATCAGCCGTCGCTGCCTGTAACCAAACTGAACACTCACTGCTCTTTGTGCTCAGGCTTGGCGTGTCAAATGTCTCATCCTGCTGGGAGAATTTCAGAATGTCATTCAGGGATGGCTTCTACATATGTCGTGCTGCGGGGCCTTTTTCCTTCTTGATTCAGCGCTCTCCGCCTTCGCGTTCCACTTACAGGGTAAAATAGTGTACAGTTCACAGAGGGTTTCAAAGAAATTGAATTCAACAACATAAAATAGCAGCGGAAGATCTATAATAACAACTTGCTAACGATCAAAAAAACTAAAAGATAAGGAAAATGAAGAAACAGAAAGCTGCAAAGGGGGTAGCAGATTTTTTCATTCCCCTACGTTCTATAAAAGCTGATCGTTTTACATAGAGCCAAGTGCGCCATATTGAGAAGTTATCGAACATTGCTAAGCGTGGTAGTTTGTGCAAATGATCTGTGCCTAAAAACGAAAAGAAATCAAAAGCCGGAAAGCTGCACAGAGTTCAATTAATTGAAGCGCCAGTCAGAAATAAAAATGACAAACATTGTATGAATACCAATTCATATATGGTTGTGTGCGGCCGTGTATTTAATGGGAGAATGCATTTATTGAGTGCTTTTTATTGAGCACCAAAAAGTCACCGATTTGTCTTCCTCGTGACTGAAGCCCATCCGCTATATTTTACAACGTGTGACCTTTGAAACGACCACAGAAAATATTGGAAGAATTCCAGCCGGTCTTGAACGCGCAACAAAGAACGCGAAACAGATTACTATCACATTCCTTATCTAAACTCTACCTGCTTACATTGATCAAAACAGCCTCTGAGAAATACGTTATCACAGTTGTGTTGCATGCCGTCCTATGTTTGGTAGCGCATTGGTAGTAAGTTATCACAGTTTTGATATATTCCGTCCTATTTTTTGTTGCCGCATTACACATTTTATCGGATTATAATGAACTCGTGAGTCTTGCTTGATATAAGTTTTGGAATGCAGTTTCACTGTTGTCGCTGATGTTTCAACAATTTCGCGCCACCTGTGGTACTTCCGCCAAGGAATTTTCTGTGGTACCTTTATTTATTAGCCTTGAAAGAAAGCTATCCCGTGACCAGCTGTTCGTTCACATCTGTCACCCCGTGTGCACACAAAGGTTCATTGGGGAGAGTCCACCAGAAAAAAGAAAATTAGCAGAGACACTTAACTCTGCCTTCAAAAGCATAGTGCAATAGCCTCTGCTACATGAAGCCTCGCTTTAACCAAGACGTATGAACGTGTCTGCGTGGCCAACTAATAAAGTGTCTTAGTAGGCATCTAAGGGCACTGGAAGGTTGATAATTATTCCACCTTCAAGCCTGAATAAAAGCAAATCAAGTTTCTTATACCACGTGGCCTCGTTAAGTAGCACAAACTGCCAAAGAATCAGTGCTCGGCTATATATCAGCTGTCAGCTACCCCCTGTGAGCGCCATGCTGGTGATATTTCGCTGGCAACGCCGACGCCGATAACTAAGCCGGATTTTCTAGCGAACGGGTCATTTAGCGCCCACTGAGATTCGTGTGCGGGCTCCAAAGCTGGCTGCGCGGTCACGCGGAAGCTTCCAGTATGAATGCACTGCTTCACAAGGCGAAACTCGCTCACCATGTCGTTGTATGGCCATATTGCCAGTCACTGCAGCTCGGCTTTCGCTAACCACATGGGAAGGCGAGATCAGTATCCAGCCTTCCAGGAAACTTCGGTTCTTACTTGAACATGCTGCCACGCAATCACGTTCGCACGACGGGATCAAAACTGGGATTTGTAGGCATGTCCAATTTGAGAACAGCATACATCACAGTCATCCTTGCTGGCATGACTATGGAAGTTGATGATGAGAAGACAGCGATAACGCCAAATGAATATACCATCGACCAATTTGGTAGACGCTGAATAGCAATGTTGTCCTTGCGCTCGTTAAATAAGCAATATTTTTTACATGTTCAGCCTGTTCAGGTTCTTTTTTTTTTTTTTTTTGCACAGCACGAGACACTGTATAAGCGTGTTAGAGAGTGAGGTGGCAAAACGTTGGCTTATGTGGCGAAAAGTTGCAGTCAGCTGTTTTTCAAGACTAAGACCTTTGCATTCGCCTTCTGTTCCTCAAGCAAGAAATTGTAATGTGAGTTAACTAGTCTGCATTATTTAATGAAGCTTAGAAACTACAAACACTACCGACACGCAACAGCCGTAATTTGATCCCGTTAGTCTGATAGGTGTAGCCTATTTAGAACTCTATTTAAATGTGGCTGGGCCACCTTGTGTATGTCCACGAGAGCAATGTGATGCGTTCTGGAGCAACGTGCAACGTTTGACATAGCCCTAGGTAATCAAAAAATTGGTGTTACACATTCTTAAGTTACCATGCGAGAAATGCACATCTGACGTTTGGCCATGCTGAAGTATATCCTTTTATTTCACATGTACACCCTTTGTAAAACGTTTAGAGCTCAGGGGGTCTACTTCTCAGCCAGACTATGTGACTCGTAACGCATTCCCAGGCTTCCAAACTTGCTGAAGGGAAGATTTTTCGTCCTATCCTCTCCAATGGCTAGGACTTGATGATTGTCAAAGAAGTCATAATATGCGTCTTAAAAGCAAACCCTCTGTCTTCTAAACTTCTGACAAATGCTGTACATCCAAACTCGCTCCCTGTATATTTGATATTTAAATACTTGACACATTGCAGCTACCTAACGCCTTGCCATACCGTCTGTTCTTTTTTTTTTTTTTTTGTGACGCTCTTACATGTACTCAGACAATTAGCTAATAGTGCTTGTTGAATATCTACGCGGGAATCTCCTATTAGAACAAGAAGGCGGAAGAAGAAATTTGGGACGGAGAAGCGCGCTTTAAGGGGACTGAGCACCTTGCTGCCAACTTGACCGTCGGAGGGACAGCCGGCGATTAAACATAGCTAGAGGCGGCCTGGTATCTGCCCTTCTTTATCTACATTTTGGTGCTAAAACTCGGGAACGTATTTTGAGCTCCTTAATTGATCCTTCCTGAATGTTACAAGAAGAAATCCAACGACCATCCATTAAGATAGCAGAAGCTCAGCCACCGAACGAATCCCACCGGAGAAAGACAAGATAGAGAGGTTTAATTGTTTTTATGCTCTCCTCTGCTTGTCATGACACTCTGCAGTATTGTTGATTATGAAATAAATAAATAAATAACAACTGTTTACTCCTATTCAACGAGGTTTGCGTAGTGAGCTCCCGACTGCTGATCGCCGAGTATCTGAAATGTTTCCTGGAGAAGTTTACATTATTAGATTTTTACGCTCATTCAACGCAGTTTGCGTAGTGATCTCATGACTGCTAATCGCCGAGTACCTGAAATGTTTCCTGGAAAAGTTTACATTAATAGATTTTTACGCTAATTCAACGCGGTTTGCGTAGTAATCTCACGACAGCTGATCGCCGAGTAACTGAAATGTTTCTTGGAAAAGTTTACATTATTACCTCGTGGTATTCTCTACTTCAGGAATCCAATGACCCTATTACGAACGCCACAATCATTGAAAAAGCTTTTGTTAAAGTTGCTCACAAGCGGCATTTTTATAATGTTTCGTGGTTAAATATTTACTCCTCCTTTCTTGATTGCATACAGTGCTTCCAGTCTAACTGCAAGCATGTTTTGCGTGCTAAGAGACAGTGTTCTGCTTTGACCATTATTGCCTCTTGTGCCACAAAATACATTACTGGATCATATGCCTTTTCTGATTTACAATGACGACGTGTTGGCGCATATCACTTCTAGCATTTTATTACTTACTGACGGCTGCGTTAATTCCATTTACCACTAAGTTAAATATTACCCCTATAGTAAAACTTTTTGTTGGGCCAGTTGGTCCATAACGATTTGAAAAAAACTTCGGCGCAAATGAAATATCCCGAAGACGAAAAGATTGTGTGTGACGAGCTCACCCGCTGGCAACATCTAACCTGCCGTCCAACTGAACAGCCATCAACACATCCGCTGCCTTAGCTTCAGCCCCTTACTTTCACCGCAGCGGACTACGACAGGTACCAGGTGCTCCAGCAGTCCCAACACTGCCTAGCTTGTCATACTCCACGATCGCGCCACGATGCACATGTGCGCTTTACGGAGCCGCCGCCAGTTAACTTTGAGGATGACGTGACATCTAATGCCATTCATATGAGTCCTGACAGCGGTGATGTCTTCCCGAGGCGGACTTCTGTCCGTACATCCTTGGTTTGCTACCGGTGTAGCAATCCTGGCAGTTAGTATCTTCCCCACCGTCCACCTGTTCACTCTCCCGCTGCACCATTTCCCCTTTCTTCTTCCCTACCGCATCTTCATCTTTTTGGCGGCCCGTTATCTAAATGTATATATTCTGTAATGGTCTACCCCTGATGTAATACCCAAAGAGGGGCTAAATAAATAATTATTAATTAATTAGCGACATTCAATATTTTTCCGATAAAGCAGCTTCTGTCGTGGGGTTATTGAAATAAACTTTGCATCGCTTCTATTGCCAAGTACCTTGCTAGATGTAATGTTGACGAAGAAGTGATGTTTACGTCCTTGCTAAAAAATTTTCCTTATGTCTTTGAGATTCTTGTACTGCGATTCACTCGTGAATATAAACATCAGCAAGGAGCCATCTTTGTTTGGTGTTGTCTCATGTGCAGGCAAACCTCGTCCCGTCGTCACCTGGTGGCGTGACAAGCGGCTAGTGGACGACAACTACACAATCGTTGGGGACGTGGTGCACAACAGCTTCGAGATACGCGAGCTGAAGCGCTCTGACTTCCTTGTAGTGCTCACATGCCAGGCCAGCAACAACAACGTAACCGTTGCCGCATCGCGCTCGATCACGCTGGACATGAACCGTAAGAATAATCGCTTAATACTTCTGGTTTTATCGTTCGTTCGATAGAAGAAAGACAGCGGGTCGAAACTGACGCCATACTGACGATACGTAGCTTTAAACCCACACATAGCCATGAGGGTTCCAGAAAGGTTGCACCATAAAGCGCAATTTTAAATGTTTCTTTTTAAACGCACTTGGTGACTTAAAATCGCGGTTTACGCTAAGTTAGGAACGAAAAAATTTGCTACTTTACTGCTGCATCACCAATAAGGAATATAGAAAATTTTCCTGAGGTGGACGCTCCCACTCCCCATGTTTACACTTTGGTTGAATCACAGTAGAGATCGTTATGGATGGTTAAATTTAGCCATTGTTACCTAGAACTAATTGCATTTCGGCCTCAACAAGGCCACAGTGAGAGAAATTCCGCTCATTTCCTCTCTACATCATTTCTCTGTTTGCTTTTGTTTAAGCACCCCAACTCTTTCTTGTACATGAAGAAAGCTTTGTACACTCGTAGTTTGTTTAAGTTTTCGCTGTCCATAATAACGCTTTGTGGGTTACGCACCACGCAACAATAATTAATTTTGCGTTAGGAGGCGTGCGCCTCCTCTACGTTGGTAGTAATACTATATCGTGTTACACGGTCAGTTATGGGAATTGGTACGTGTTTTGAAATCCATCATTTTAAAGAGCCTTTTGTTATCTGTAGCACCACAACCACTGTCACGTATTGTATTGCAATTATAACTTGGTCGTTCGTCAAGATTGCCATGAAGCTTGCTTGCGCTATTCTATCCTTGTATTTCCCTTTCTCTTGATAATGTAAACATAACACGAAAGCACAAAAATGCTCACGCCTGTAAAAAGAAATTATTTACATGTGCTTTTGTTTTGCATCGCATGAGCATAATGGACTGTTCTCTTTATGCAGCATCATCACGCCAGTTAATGCTAAAATTGCTATTAACAATGCTGCGCTGTTGTTGCTAGGGCAGCAGGATGCTAGGTGTGCCCATGCGATATTCGCTCTCGTTTCTACGCTGCTTAACCGGCGCAGTGATACCGCTGGACGTCACCATCCAGCCACCAAAGCGACCCCTTTCGGCCGACAAGGAAGTTGAGCTGGTCTGTTCGTCGAGCGGATCCAGGCCTCCAGCTTTGCTGACCTGGTGGAAAAGTGGCGAGCAGATTCTTTCGTCCAAAGAGCATCAGGTCGGCGGCTCTGTTCTCATTTTTGTATGCGTCAGCGATAGTACAGTCTTGTTTGATAAATTGTCCAGTAGCATCTGCGTCAGCGGCGTCAGGCGGAACGAGTAGGCACTGTGACGGCGCTCCTTCGCCAGACGCATCGTTGCAGTTGAGTGAGTGTGTCGGAGGGCTCCCAAGCGGCCCAGCGATTACGCACCAAGCGGTTCAGATATATAGGCGCAGGAAGGCGGATTCCCCCAAACACCAAACGGCGGAAGATCAATGGACGAATGCGTCAATGGCGGCTCCAGGCTTCTCCTGGGACTACGGCGAGAGAGACGGAACGAAAGCGCATGCGACGGCGCTATGTTTCGCCTTGGACGAAAGCAGGGGAGGCAGAAAGGAAACGCCAACACCGACTAATTGACAGTCATTGTCAGTCGAAATAGCGAGCCAAAGGCTTTCGCCCAGTGCACTTAAGGCTGGTAAAGTGCCGTAGGTTTTGATAAAAAAATTGGCAGGGTGTACATTTCCACAGCGCAGTAAATCATTCATTAGGGAACGTAATTGCAATTTCAATGTGACAGCGTTAAAGGCCTCCTTCACTGAAAATTCGCCTTCGGGAGCCGTCCACCGGTGCTGGCGTTGTATTCGAAAAATCATGAGCATGCCGCTGGCAAGTGGTAGCTGATAGCTTACATTACTGAGCACTTAACTCGGCGTATACGGTTGGCTGACATTACGTTTGGCAGGAGCTGACAACTCGGCGTCTCCTTTCATATGGAAGTGTGATGTCAGTATCAACTTTCCAGAACCCTTGCATTCACGTCAACCCTGCGTTACGCAGGCACGTTCTTGCAGCTTGGATAAAGCAGGGGCTTTAGATTTGGGCTGGTGGCCTACGCTATGGCTTCATGCCCTTAAAGGTGGATCTTATGTGTCCCCCACAAATTTCTTTACCAAGACGGGATGATTTCATTGTCCCGGCACTGTAGTTGCGTATTTACGCCAGGCGATCCCTATGTCTCCACTTGCGATGACTAGCCATGCTCTTTTGTCTATAGCTTATACGTTGTTAATTAGGTAATAATAAAGAAATAATAAGCACAGCACCGAGTTAATCGGAAGAAAATGGGAGAGGTCTCTGTCCTGCAGTCGGTATAGAGTGACTGAGGATGAAAGGAATAATAAATTATTAACTATTTAGTCTATTATTTACTAATTACAAAAAAATACCTGAAGAGAGTTTTGAATGCATTTTCTTATGATGAAGTTTCACATTTTTAAAGAGCACCTTTTAGGCCTATTTTTATCTTTTCTCTATGCCAAGCAATTGCCTCGTTTGAAACATAGACGACAACGTCACGAAAAGTTTGAGTAAAGTGTTGCTTGAATATTGCGATCGTCATTTCAGGTGTGCACTTAAGGCTAATGTTTTGTGAATGTTTAGGCACTATGATTACGTGGTCCTCCAAAGAGGCGGCACAGCTAAATTCTTCGCTAGTTTATATATTTCAGTTGTCATGTTCTAAATCCTATTATTTGCTTCGCTAGCACACTAATCCCTTGACTCAATGGTGAGCTCACAGACTTTGTCTGGCCAACCGTACTGATGGATTTCTCCTCAAAGTGCTTAGCAGCTTTCTCCCTTAATCCGCACAGGTCCAGGAAGGCGTGAGCACCAGTTCAAGCGTGATCCTGTTCACACCCAGGGCCGAGGATAATGGCCTGGTGCTGTCGTGCCGGGCCGAGAACCAGTTTATCTCCGGCAGCGCCATCGAGGAAGGCTGGAAGCTCGACGTTTTCTGTTAGCGCCCCTTCTTCTCTGTCGGAGCTTTATTCGCCTGAAGTACTTGCTTTGCTTTCTTTGTTGTCTCACTTTATGGCCCACTCCAGTCGATAAAGTTAAAACTCATAAAAAGAAGCGGGAAGTAAGAGAACTAGAGTTAAAATTCTCTGAATGAGCTAAGAAATATGTGAAAGAAAATAATATATCGTAGCATTAGTGCCCACGGTTCATCTTACTACTTGATAGGACACTACAAAATTATTTCTTCACCGAAGAAAATCAACAGTTCATTTACCGGAATGCAGTGTACATGGGCCCAAATAAATAGGTCTACAGAGCTGAAAGTCCTGAATATTGAGTTTGTAATCATTTGTGCCTATATTTGCTCAATTTGCTCTAATTCACAATTCAGACTCAGTTTACAGCGAGAAATAAAAAAATGCGAAAATTTTTATGCAACTTTTGACACCTTTTTTTCTTGTTTTTGTTTTTACTGGTGCATATTTATTACCACATTCGACTGTACTGGCATACAATTTATTGCGTTTTATTGAATTGTATCGCATTTGAAAAAAAGCTGCTCTTTCGGGGCACATGTACAGAATGGACGCATATTTGGGTTTCATGTCGATAAGTTAATTCCGAGGAAGCACAGTTCCCGCACGTAAAACGTTTGTTGTTCTTTGAAATAAATAACAATGCCGTTAAATTTGAGCTTCTAAATTTCGCCAACAACGCCTGCATCGTTTTATTTTGTCATCAAAATCTCATTGGTGCATTCACCTATTAGGTCTCAATAGGTGATATGACAGAGAAAGAGTCAAAAATATGGGTTCGCGGAAAATGGAAAAATGTATTGATTAGTTGCCTAACAGATGATCTTTGCTATTTAATCTAGCTGCAGCGGATGGCTCTGAAATAATTCGTTTTGTCTTGAGTGCTAATGATAGACCGAAGGCGGCTGTAATGCATAGGCTACAAGTAGCTCTTGTTCATGAACTGCAGTCGGGTGGATAAATTTAAAATGGTGTAAAACAGCGAAGGCAAGAAAGGAGGTCGGTGGCAGTAGAGACAAATGAAGTTTTGGAGTGATCGCGGAAATAGAGAATACCTTTAGGTTAGTGCAAACAAGCTCTGGGAAATGAAAATCGCCCTGTTGTGTAGCTATGCTGCAGACCAGCATCAAAGAAGTGATACTGAGCTCTTGCAGGCAAGAGAAGAATGCCACCGCCGCATGAATCGGTGGGCAAGCACCATAGGTTGGTGCATAGTTAGCGAATGCTAAGGTCGTGGGCTTGTATACAATACCGAATTTAAATGACTGAACTTGCAATTCTAGCTATTTGTTCTTAAGGGTAATTTAAGGTGTAATCACACTGCGAAAACACAACAACGACACCGGAAGAGCTCTTCCTTGTAACAAAATGTGAAATGTCTCAACAAACTTGAGCTTGTGAAAGGCCTGAACGCTCAGGAAACAAGACTTTAGTTATGCTTTGGTGCGACGATTTTAAGCAAAAAGAGTGTTCGTCAACGCAATTTCACCTGCTCGTGCGCCGGGCACATTTTGGTGAAAACACACCAGCCAAAACGTGCCATTTTCGGTGGTTAAGTCCTTCTGCGCAGTTCACGCATGGAACTATTAGCGACATTTAGAGTAAGGTAACAGCGCCGGATAGGCAGAAGAAAATAGCGGGAAACCAATGCGTATGCGCAAAATGCTGCGACGAAAGTGTTTAGCTTGTGGCTAGATGGTAACGCATCTGCACCTATGTCCCGCTATTCCCATATCAGCCTATTCGATAGTCCCAGCTTATAATAATAAAACTCGCTATTATTTTCAGAACGTTCGCTTGCGAAACGTCATTTGTGTAGTGACGTCTAGTGACGGATGCACACGACGGCCAATCATCCCGTCGCTGGGAGCAGTGGGGTTGGACGGCAGCTGTTAGCTTCTGGCGTTGGAGCGGCGCATCCGTCTTATTAGAGTGTTTAGTCTATCGCTATGCGCCAACCGCTACCGTGATCCGTCCTCGACCGTTTCACTGAGCATGCCCAGTTCCCCTTGACTTCGATAGATGGCGCTACAAGCTTTAAGTCAGAGAAGTCGGCACATAGACCTGCCGCGTCGGGACCAATGAGCGCGTGCGTACCGCACGGGCGTGGTAGAGGGTAACGGTATATAACATTTCTCTATCATGTCTGCCTTCTCAGAACCGACCAATCGTTAATCTAAATCAGCTCATTTAGACGTGGGCTGGGCGCCCCGTTGCATGAAATAAACAGGCCTGATTCGCTCTTAACATGTATGGCCGATGACTGACGCCGGCGTCGACCGCTCATTGTGCCAGCAGGCCCGGCTACGTGGCAGTTCTGGTTTATTGTATGTACGCTCTTCCTGCAATGTAAGCATGTCATCGATTTCAGTTCACTGATAGCAAAACTATACTGGATTGTCATTTGCAATTGTTAAATATTGCGAAGCTCAGAGTCTCGTAGGGATAACATTGTCGGTCGCACGTAGCCGACAGCGGAGTTTCTTAGCAGCATCCGCATTGTGGGCATCGCGCGCAGCACGTGTGCTTCCACCAATTGTGTATGTTTTCCTTACTGTGACTAAGGTTCATTGTAAAACGCTTTGATTAGATCTGTGTTTGATTACCGTTAGCATTAAATAAAACAACCTAATTTGCTCATCACAAACAGCTATGCCGACTCTTATCTGCCGACTGCAGCACCGTTCGGCAGACCGGATCCCACCGCCGCTTTTTTGTGATTGTACACACGTACCACGATATAAGCTTTATTTGTTGTTTTCGATAGTAAGCTGTTTTCCACAAGTACTCTTGAGATTCGTTTTCCGCTTAATGTGCACCCTTTCAAAGGTTTCTCTTGACCGCATGCAGGCGCTTACCACCAGAAAGAAAAAAATCTCAAGCATGTAATTAAGGAAGTCGAAATTCGAAAGTTCATAAAAAATGTTTATTGAGCTAGATGGCGCATTTTATAATGCTCAACAACATACACAAGACGATCATAATAAAACACCAACACAGGACTAGCGCTAGGTCCCATGTTTTTATTTTCTTGCGATCGTCTTGTGCGCGCTATTGATTTTTCGATAGTTAAGCTTGCAAATGCTTGCGGAAGTTGAGATTTACACTACCAAATTGAAATAACATAGGATTCCTTGAGCAGTCGTTTAGATTTTACTCGGGAAGAGAAGTATAGAAATACTATTAGGTAGTTATTCTTTTTTTTGTCCTGGTTGTGGCACGCCATTTTCTTTCTTGACAGACAAGCCACGCATCACGCTCATGCTGGGACAGAACCTCAAAGAGCACGACATCCACGAAGGTCGGGACGTGTACCTGGAGTGTCATGTCGAGGCCAGTCCTCCGGCCAGCGAGGTGACGTGGCTGTTCGAGGGTCACGAGCTGTCCACCAATACCAGCGCAGGTGTAATCGTGAGCAACCAGTCACTAGTGCTGCAGAAAGTGCGCAAGTCACGCAGGGGCCGCTACAGCTGCACGGCCGTCAATCGGGAGGGACATGGCACTAGCAACATCTTCATTCTCCGAATCAAATGTGAGGATGGCCCAGCCGACAGTGCCCCTTTCTTTGTGTGTGGGGCTGCTATCGTTTGAAGAGATTGTAGTTCTTCACTGCAGGTGCATATTACCATTGGTCTTGTCGCTTAATGCACCCATTTCTAATCACCCACCTTCAAGGTCTGCATTTTATCGCAACATGTTCAAGGGCGACCCTAAAGAATAGAAATACGACCGCAATGTTAAAATCTACAAATATTTCCAGCGCACAAGGAAAAAAAAAAAAGCAGAAATGCGTCCCCGCTTAAGCACTAGCATTTAGAAATTAAATATGGTGATCGAGATGAAATCAAAGGGAGGTGCCCTGATTAGCTGTCACATATGCAGTTACGGATACGAAATGGTGAGAACCTGCGTGAAAGACCTAAAAGTTCAGGGAATGTTGCCCTCGTGACATGTGCATACCGAGCCACTTCATACGTTGCTACTCATGGCGCGAGACAATTACCCTCCCTTCTCACGTTCGAGCCCAAGAAGATAACAAAGAAAAAAGAACAAAGCGAGAGTCCTCATTCACATTTCATTGTAGTAGCCAGTATTGGTGGATAATTACATCCCCCAGGTCGCCTAGAGGTCATGGAGTATCACTCGACATCTGCCCAGGTTGATATTAAAAGTTCAAATCAAAAGCGCTGGAAATAAAGTCAGGTGTTAACCATATAAAATTATGGAGTGTAAAAATACACAAATGCAAATGCAAGTATTAAATATATCTTTACGCACGTTAATGCGAAATCATTTGTGCCTACATTTGGTTGTTGTTTCGTGGTCTCTTACTGCTTCTATTGATGCTTACGTTCGTGCATGGAGCTTCAACTAAAATTGCTTTAACTCCATCGTGTGTTTTAACCACAAATTGAATTTTTGAGACAACGGCGCAGTCATTAGACGCACCTTTTCTCAGCCTAAAACGCCGAAGCGTCGTGGCAGAAGGGAAACATCCCTGTCTCACACGCCAGTAGCCAGTGCATATTTCCCAGATAGAAAACAATTTTCTTTTCTTATTTTATTATATAATATGTCCGGTGCACACTTTTTGGGGAGGGCCCCTGGCCACAGCATTCATGAGGCACGACAGGTTTCGGCTTAAAAATTGTAAGCACATTTAAAGTTAAGCGCTCTTGCAAGAACCAATCACTTCTTATCGGGAATATCCCGCACCATGTATCGTGCAGCCGGTGAGGGATAAGAGAGACACCTAGTCCAAAATATTACCTGCTACCTTTGCTTTTTAATTGTGTTTTACTAGTCTGACGAAACTGAACCACCACATTAGCAGAGGGTCTAACTAGATTGGTCTATCATATAAGTCGTAGGCATCTGCTCGCTGGTCGTCCGCTTCTCTTGTAAAAGCCACATCTAATAATAAACAAATCGCAAGGCTATCTAGTTGATTTCATCGAAGAGATACTGTGCTCGAGAAAGAGTAGAAATTTCTCGGCAAAAGAGAAAAAGGGAATAGTCCATACCTGCATTAAGCAAATTAGTGATGTGCCTGGAATTCTCTTGAGATTTTTGTTATGAATTTGTGCATGAAAAAAAAAATGCCCTGCCTAAACGTGTACATATGCCTTTCGTTCTCCGATCTGGCTTTGTTCGCCACGTGTAGAAAACTTTACCATTATAACTTAGTCACCTGCTCTAGTTCTCGTTTACAACCAGCCCTCCTTTACCTTCATCTACTTGACCTCTCCTTACCCTGCTTCCTCCGGCCGAGGTAAGCCTTAGGGGGGTGGGTGGCAAAATGTGCAGTTTCATTGCATTTACCTCTGCACCTTGAAATCGCTGCAATAGCCAGATATTCGATAGCTAGGAATTTCAGACAATAACATTTATTCTTGATATAATGTCTAATGCTATCAAATGTAGGATTGTGCTCCCGGAGAGATGCGCAATACGCAGCCGGTGCTGCAGTTTTGCAAGTTAGAGATCTCCTGCGGGGCCGTTAAGAGAGGGAGTTGGCGGCAGCCGCGCTGCTGACCCCTTTCGGAGAGTTATTCCGGGAACTGCCGCCACAGCATCCGTTCCATTCTTCCCGTGTCGCTCTCGCGTCCCAATTGCTCCACCTACTGTTGAAGTATTGGGCCCTTGTTTTGCCGCACGCGCGCCCGGAGGGCGGGAAGCAAACGGGGAGACAGCCATCGACTTAGGCAGCAGCAGGTGCGTACTTTCTACCCTACGTGTTCCCTGCTCTGGCCGGGGGGACCGCAGGTTGCGAACGTGCGCACCTTGTATGCTTGCTCGTGTCCAGACCCGGACGGAGTCCGGCGTTCGCCTGTGCGGTGCCGATGTTTCTGAGTCGGAAGGGCCTGTTTGACAGAGTTCTCCGTCACCGCCGGCCAGTGCCGGTGGTGGCGCGCGCTGAGGCATCGATGCGCAACCTGTGTTGTCGAGTTGTGCCCCGCGCATTCCTCATCCTCCCTCTTCCTGTGTCGCACGCGCTTTGACTGTTTTGTTTGCCATGCGTCCTGCGAACGCAGGAGTACATTTTGTCTTTTGAGCGTGGCGCCACGGCCATGCTTTTAGGTTCTGCGGCTGGGCTATGGGCTGTAACGAGTTCTATGAGATAGTACAGTGTTTTTGATACATGTGTCTGTACATTAAACATTTGAGCTTCTACCTCGGGCTTTTTCTTCCTTTAGAGTGGAAGCGCAGGCGCGCAGTGCATGCTGACCGCGCCCACGGCTTTCTCTAGCCCAAACTGGCGGTATGTGGTTGAGGTTCCCATATCGATGACAATGCCTTATCAAAACTTAATCCCACATATTTCAAAGAAGGGTAGTAAGCCGAGTAAATAAACTAGTTTACTTCTTGTGCGACAGGTGCAGTTGGCAAGTCCGTCACCTTGAAACAAAAGCCGCTTACAGCCTGTAAAATACAACGAGCTGCAATATCTAGATCTTCAGTGAACAAGCTACATGTTTGCGCGCAATATCTTGTACCGGAATAGACTCACTATGCGGATTAGAATCGCCAGGGAGCAAGGAAACGCATGAGAAAGTTTTGTCCCTTGCGGCAGATTGTTCCATTCCTTCCTTTCCCAATAACACTTTGTGTTCTTACTTGTCGTTATGCAGATATTTCTAGGCCCCTCTGCAAATGCCTTAAATTAATTCCTGCGTACCGAGCACACTCAAGTATCAGCACGTAGCGTTTTACAAAAACCAATTGTTACAATACAGATTTTATTTGGATTCTCTCCAGTTGCTCCAGCATGCAAGCCTGGACAGAAGGTCATCTACGGCGTGTCGCAGCTGGACTCAGTGTCAGTTCATTGCGAACTGGAAGCAGATCCGGGCGACGTGACATTCTATTGGCGCTTCAACAGCTCCTCCAGTGGCAAGCGGATTGACTTGGCTAGCTACAGCCATGCGCAGACGCGCAGCACAGCAGTGTACTCGCCACAGAACAGTGACGACTTCGGTTACCTGCTATGCTGGGGTACGAACGAAGTCGGAAAGCAGTCGCGTCCCTGCAACTTCACAGTCGTCCCAGCAGGTAAGTATATTTCTATCTAGATTCGCATGATAAACATTGATGCCTAGTTCCTGTGCTCTGGGTAAGATCCCATATAGCGTTCATCGAAAGCATTTTCACCCAATTTTCAGAAGGGCTGTATTGCTTTTACAAAGATAGAACATTAGTGCTACGTAGGTGGTAAATTTTTATGCCACTTCTACGTGCTATAATATGGTCGCAAATTGTAACAATAGTCATTTTCGTCTAGATAGAATCACCTTCATGGCGTGACTGTGAGCTGCATGAGACTTAGTCCCCAAAGGTTCATTACTCTATCGTCCCCAATTAACTATTGCATTTAGCTAGAAATTTCGCAAAGTTTTGCGTCAGATAGCTCCTAAGCCCTCATATTACTGGGACCGCCGCGTCCCATACATTTTGTAATCTAATAGTTGCAACGGCATGCAATGACATAAGTGATGCTGTAAAACTCAAGCAGCGGTTTTTTCTGCCAGAAAATAAGAGGTTTAAGCTCTCACCATACAACGACGGTTCTTTTGAGCGGAACGGAGCAGAGGTTGACGTCTTCAATTTAAAGCCACTCGAGCTTCGCAGCTGAATAAAAAAAACTACTGCTGCGCTTTAAGGCTTACAACATTACAAAGTGGTGTCCAATGGCAAGAGACCGTGTTTTGGCGCAGCAAATAAGTAGCGAGTTCATATGGTGTCTCTAGTGGCACTTAGTATTTTTTATGGAAAACCTGAGTGCAGCAAGATTGCAAAATGTTTGAGTCTGACGATAATCAGTTTTTTTTAATCGATATTTATTGCCTCAGGGCATCAGTAGGGTAAGAGATGAAGGATGAATAAATGATTAAATGAATGGAAGTGTAATCTGTTTTCTATTTAATGTTTTTCGACAGATTACGAAAGAATGTTGCCATTTAGTTCCTTTTGGCTTCATTTGTGCATAATCTGAAAGTTAGAGCCGTGGGAAATTTTTTTCATACTTTCTTTGACTGAATACTTACCTTGACGTCCACAGATACTAAATGTTCCAAATGAGCATGCAACTGCATTTTTTTTTTTTTCAGAGAAAGAGAAGACACTTTCGCACGAGGCTGATAACCCGAAGCACAAAATGAATAATGTTTTAGATCAACGCCGTTTCACGCTTTCACGAATGTCATAAAAATATAGAAAAGCTTTAGGTGTGCTCAAATTTGTTGTCAGTCTTATTCGAAAATGTACGGCAGCAGGCTGCAAAGGTAAAAGCGAGATCAAGAGCAAAAGAAAGGCCACGTTTTTTTTTTCTTTTTTTAAAGCCGACAGCTTTTCTTTTTTCCATCGAATGCGGAATACGAGCGTTTCAATTATTTACCACTCCCAGTTCATATATGAGTGAATACACTATTTGAGCACCTCTAAGTATAACCGCCAGAGTGAAATTTTGCGTTATCCTAATCTGGCTTTGCGACGTAACACGATATAGACTTTGCCTTTCGCAGGAAATTTAAAATTAAATATGAACATCTTCGTTCAACAATCCACTTAAGCACTGGCTGCGGGGACATCGTGTGCAATTGCTTAACTGGCTACCTAGAACAATTAAGCTTCTTCCGAGATGTGCTGTGCACAAATCCATGAAAAGGCCTTTCGTATGCTTTAGACAAATATTTGTCTGGATGCTTGGCAGCAGCAGTACCTATACGTTAAGGTAATAGGAACACGTGATAGTTTGAAGACCTGTCGGAAATATCACTCAACCCAGTAGAAGATATCATCAACGCAGAATTACTGCATGTTGACATCTTAGATTCACGTGATAAATTTACGCAAACTTTTGGTAGCTAAAGGAAGCCATTTTTGACAGCTGTATAAGGCTTTAAAACCAATGGTGGGTAGAAAAGTAGCGTCTTTGCTATCAACAACAATGCGCCTCTCTGGAGAGTTACGTCAAATGGCGTGAACGTGTCGTTGTAGTCCTTTCATGCCGGTGAATCGCTCACGAGAAGAAACCGAAGAGCGCAACATCGCGTACCCGAGCAAATGATCTCAAGCTGCAGTCCGCCAAAGCACAGCGCTCCCAACCACAGAGCCGTTTGTTTGCGGTGCGGCGGAACCCTTCCCGAGAAATGCCGCGGCTGCGTGATGGATGAAAGCTTTCTCCGCTCTCGAAACGGTTGCCGCTTCGTAGTGTTTCACAAAGGCTTACGCTCAGGTACTTGTAAAGCTCCTTGCTGATGGAATGTGGAAGCGAACTTGAAAAGGGGACCGGTTAGAGAATGAGGAAAACACTTGCTTCCCAAGAACGAGAGCAGATAAGGAGCAGGAAAGACATGGGCACATGAGTACACACGGAGGCTCCCCAGCCGAGATTATCGTTGGACCTCTGCATCGTTGTTTGCGGGTGGGTGTGGTCAGCAGCTGCCACTCATGATATTAATGACCAGAGCAGGAAGAGCTACGGTGCGCTAAGGCAACACAAATCTGTCTGCTGGAGGGAGACGCAAGCGCTGTGAGAGGCTCTTTTTATGTATTTTACTCTGCTCCTACTTCCCTTGACGATGGAACAGAAGGTAACGTCCTAATTATGCCTAGCGGTCAGGCGTCGTAAGTACATAACCTTGGATGGAACGCACGAGGCGTGGCAAAAATAGGGTGTCGGGAGAATATAACTTGAATGCTGTAGCGAAAGATTTAGATAAGGAGTGGCCATAACTTTACCGCCAGTTTTGATCGTATCTTTGGTGTGATAGGGCAATGTGCCCGGTAAACAAAAATATAAAAAATCACTTATGCTTCTGTGTGGCTTGACATTTGATCACTTGTGACAGCTATATTCTATGGTTCTGAAACTCAAAACTGGATCATGTGAGCCAGATATACTTCGCTGCACTTAAATGGTCATTAGTTTAGTTGGGAAGAGTGTTACGTTTTGGCTCCATTAAAAAACAGGGGAGTACAGGAAATGTGTACTAGCGCACATGAACAAGGTCAGTGTAGTAAAGATTTTTCTAATGTGCCCTACGATTCTCAGGATTATCTTATAGGCGTCATGTTTACGCTCTCTTATTGTGCAACGTTTAGTGGCTCTGCACCTGCTGAAGTATCGATCAGCGTATGGAGGTATGATACATGGTATATCTACCTCCATTATAAACTACCCCTCCGCAATGCAGCAGTGGTTAGAGTGTTTCACTACTGTGCCCAAGGATGCGGCATCGAATCGCGGCCACGTTTGCTGCTTTTCGGTGGAGGCGAAAAGCAAGGCGCCCATGTGCTGTGCGATGTCAGTGCACGTTCAAGAACTGGCGGTCGAAATTTCCAGAGCCCTTCACTAAGCGCCTCTTAAGGCCTGAATCGCTTTGGGACGTTAAGCCTCAAAACCTACCAAACCAACCATATAAACTGAACTGTTGCTTTTTCCTCACTATCGGAGCTATTAAGGCAAAGCGTCCTTTACAGGCATCGCAAAATGCTTTCTTCCAGACGTGGATTTGCAGTTCCTGAAACGGTAGCTCCTGCTCCTCTACGTTTATATCTACCAGAAAAAATACTTATCCTGGCGTTATTTGAAATACTGAAAGTTATTTTCAGTCTGAACGGAATGGCTGCAAAATAAGATATCCATGTCGCTCTCCGCGAGTAGAGGCGTAGCCAGTTGTATCATTTATGCTGAACCACCTGCAACATTGATGTTTGCATTTCTTTCCGCAGTTATGCTTTATAAATTTTGATTCCCAACAATGGAACTTAGCGCTTCAAATGATAGGGACCCCTCCCTTCTCCGCATGACAAAATCTACCCGCGACAAACAAACAATCGATATCAAGAGACCACGGCTCCTGGGATATGATCTTAATAATCTCATGCACCAAAATATGATAACGGCTTTATATAATTCCCGTTCATACTCCTGAATATTTTCAATTCTCGCTTGTGTACATAGACAACTCTCCTCCTTCGCCGCAAAGGCAGTAATAGAAAATTGTTCTGGCTTATGTACAGTTCACCCTATAGCGTGCCGCCGATGCAAAAAAAGCCTGGTCTCCGCGGTCAGCGGCTGTGAGCAAAGGCCGTATTCTGTCTTTGCCGCGAATATCTAGAGGCGCATTATTTTTCTTCTATTATTCAATGGACTTGTACAAAATATGTTATAAACGCACAACGAAAAAAAGTGATTTTAGAACTCTAGTGCTACTAGTTATTTTTCACAAAGTCATGCTGTTCATAATCCAAGGTCACATGAACCACAGTTTTAAAATATCAAGCCAGCGTGCCGACACATAGCTGCAACATAGCTCCGCGGACAAAAGTGGCATATTCCACACGCTGCGAAAAAACTGCCCGCCAGATTTTTCCGACAGAGAAGCAGATATTTCTGAGATATGCATAACGTACCCACCTTTATATACATTCCATCTAGTCCAAGCGATTTTGTGTGGCACAATTTTTTATACTGAAAAAATGCAATTGTTGTGATTCGCGTGGAGTATACCACTTTTGTCCGCGACTGTACGTATGCCATGCGACCAATATGTGATCAAGACGGAATCATACCGCGCAACTATCTGGCGTATTCATAGCAACAACGAAGTAGCGACGTTTTTTTTTTTTAACAAAGTTTTTACGCTCTAGCGCCGCAAGTCAGACCTACACTTCCATCTGGGGGGATCGAGATTGAATCCCCTAATACCTCAGTTTTATTTTGTGGGCCACCCGTATGGCGCAGAAGATTTTGGGTGGTGTCGAATGGATCGGCGGGTCATGGAACACAAAAGTGCTAGTTGATGCGGAGTCAATCCTAAGCGGGGGATTCGCAGCGGTGACCTTTGCTGTCCCAAATTATGCAGCTCGGGGATCCTTAACCTGTTACTGCTGCCAAAGCGGTTGTTTCAGAACGCTCTGGATGGTTCCAAACGGTCCTTCGTTTTGCTTTATACGCATTGCTATCTAAATTTGGCTCGAAGACTTCATTTCTGATATAACGAAGTAGCATACAGCTTAGATATAGCGAATGTGAATATGCACCACGTGATCGGAATATAAATATAGTTGGTAGTCAACTTTGTGCAGCCTCTATTCACTACAGGGTCTTGAATATTTGGGGGCTGGAATTTAAAAAATTCCTATGCAAAATCTACTACCCCATTCCAGCTGAAATAACGTTCACAAAGTAGCAAAATATCGTCTACGTTATCCGATAAGTGATTCAACATTGGTACTTTCCTAGATTTTCCGAAATCGAGGAAAAACTGCTCTCGGCGGCGTGCACAATTTTCGCAGAAGAGAGTCGAAAAGCTATTTTGGCATGATACGTCATCTGTCGAGCAGTGAGACAAGCTCCATCCCGGCCGTTGGCGCGCTTGCCTCGCTGCCCGACAGATGACGCATCATGTCAAAATAGCTTTTCGACTCTCTTCTGCGAAAATTGTGCACGCCGCCGAGAGCAGTTTTTCCTCGATTTCGGAAAATCTAGGCACGTACCGATGTTGAATCACTTATCAGATAACGTAGACGATATTTTGCTACTTTGTGAACGTTATTTCAGCTCGAATGGGGCAGTAGATTTTGCAAAGGAATTTTTTAAATCCCAGCCCCCAAATATTCAACACCCTATAGATGGCTTTGCTTGTGTTCCATGACATTGCATGTAGTCTGCGCCTGCCGGGTGTATATAAACGACTGCAATTATGGCTTCTCGCTAGGGGATCCCGTGTGGTTGCTCTCAAGGCTGGTAACCTTGCTACCGGTGTACCTCTATTTGTTGTGCATGGTGTCGATTGTAATCGCTGCCGCTTCATCGGTGAACAACGGCTGTTGCGACGCAGGCTTTTTCTTGCTCTTCCTTTATCTATTTGATTTATTTTTTCCGCAAGAGACAAAGGTGGTGGCTCAGTTATACAGTCGGTTAGAAGCCGGGTGCATTTTTTTCTTCTTTCCACACTCGCACAAGCAAAATCGCTACCACGCGATGATGGAAGAGGTACGTGTGCGTGACGACTGTGTCAACTTTAAGAGGGAAATTTAACGGACCAGTTGGTACATCTTGGTATGCATAAG
The DNA here is from genome assembly GCF_055883805.1 of Amblyomma maculatum. NCBI lineage: Eukaryota > Metazoa > Arthropoda > Arachnida > Ixodida > Ixodidae > Amblyomma > Amblyomma maculatum. The sequence goes on from NC_139349.1 coordinate 90,088,079, forward strand.
TTCAAAACATGGCAAGAGATATAAATGACGTATAAAAATGGCAGGCGGAAGAATTTACCTGACCAAAATGCACTGCTAAAGAAAGGAATTTCTAAGAACCGTTTTCATTGTTTTAAAAAGAAAACAGATCAGATATCTTGATTCATATCAACTTGGAATGAGTCTCACTTAAATAGCTCATAAAAGTGCATCTTCCTTGCTCCTGTGTTTTGCGCTGTGTTATTGTCAAGTTTGTATCACCGCTGTCAGTCAGCTTCCGATGTTTCTGTCCAATGATTGATCCTGGCGATTATAGAACGTTAGCTTGATAATCAATCGCAGCTTCAGCGCCGGCTCAGTTATTATGTTAGTTACTCGTGAAGTGGGAATTATTTATCGATTCTGAATATTTAGCTGGAGGGATAAGTAAACACTAAGTAAATCTGATTATTTCATTCTCAGCTTGAAAACCGGGATCAGCATATACGCGCGGCCGCAGTGTGACTCGCCTCTCGTTGACGAAGTCGAGTGGCATAAGCAGACCTGATGCTACCGCCTTTTTCCAACCATTTTCACTGTTTCACCGATGCTGAATAAAGAACATCCAAAGACTGCCAAAATATCTTCCAATAACCATTTTCCAAAAACAACCAAAAGATTTTCAAATCTATGCACTCTTGAAAACCTTTTTGTGAAGTATTTGCGTTACTTTGTAATTATCTGCTATTTACGTGACATTTGCATATCTGAAAGCAGTAGCAATGTGGCACTATATATACCGAATGCGTGATATTCGGTATTATAGCCGGTGTATTTTCTTTACGGATTTCTCATTTTACCTTCACCAGGCTCAGTCCCAGCTCTTCAAAATACCCCGAAAAAGAAACAGAGGTTTTAAAGCAAATACTTTCTACATTACATTCCAACATCGAGTTGGGCTAGTAGGGGTTGCGCTAAGTTCTTTACGTGCTCCCTTTCTAACACGCTTGCGCCTAAAGTATGCGTGCAGTTAACCATTTGCTTCGAGGGGATCTCAGCAGCGAGTGCTGTACAAGATGATCGAGGTGATCTTCGAGGTGCACTTCAAAGTGATTTGGCCTGCAAGAGTTGCTAGACAAAGGGATACACTCCAGAGGGAACCTATCAGTTCAGTATGGGACAAGCTCTCATTTCATTTTCCGATAACCACGTGCAGTTGCCATTGCCAACAGGCTGTTCAACAAAATAACTAGGTGGAAGCAAAAAAACGCGTAAAGGTTGCGCGCGTTCCAGGGGCGAAGGAAGGCGCCAACCTTTGCTCACTTCCCTTGCCTCTACAACGCAGGACCACCGGAACCTGTGAGCAACTGTACGCAGTTGAATGCTACCGAGGACTCGGTATCTTTCGAATGTTCCGAGGGCGTGTGGGATGGCGGAGTGACGCCAGTCACGTTCTTCGCCGAGCTCCACGATATCGAGAGCGGCCGCATGGTGGCCAACGCCTCGGCATCCCCCGTGCCGGCGTTTGGCTTCTCGGGGCTCGCCGGAGGCAGCGCGTTCCGGGCCAGTCTGTACGCAAGGAACGCCAAGGGCCATCGGCCGCCTACCCGCTTCATCGTCAACACGCTCAGGCCTGCCGAGAAGCTGACGGGTGAGGAAGGAATGGCTCCTCGATTGAGCTGCACGGCACGAAACAGCTCCCATTCCCCCGATCTACACTGTTTGCTGCTGTTTGCCAATTACGGCGCCGCTTTGCCCTTCTCGTTGACTGCCCTCCCAACCCCCTTAAGCTTGGCAAACCAACGTGCCTGCTCGTTGCCGCTGTGTCCGGACACCCATTTTGTGCTACGTGCGCATTGCACGATCATGTACACGCCTGATGGCTATGTCTCCTTCGCGCATGCTTTGAACGCTGCCTTGTCATTTCTTTCTTTCTATTCTCTCCCTCGTTTGCACGGACTTGTTATTCCTCACAACGGTTTGCTTTAAAGTGCGCATTAAGACTGGACTGAAGATACAGAAGATAACAGCCTACTAGGCTGCTGTCGCGTGCACCTGTAGTTGGTTTGAGCGACAGAATGAAAAAGAGAAATAACACCTTTTCTATAAACTATAACACTTCGACAACTCGTAGCGCTTACAGGACATTTGTTCTCTTTCTCTAGTTGCCTTGTGTTCTTTACTCTTTGTTTAGAATAGCGACTACTTTAGGCATCTGATATCAAACGACTATGTGCTGTAAAATGAAATCTATTTAATTTGTATTGCATTACAATTTGAGCGCATAGTTCAAGACTTTTAACTTAAAACAAACCTCGTACGGTGGCCTAAAATTACCAAGGCAGGGCATTTCATTTAAGTCAGTTGCAGTGCCATTCTATCGCCGAATCCAAAGGCATTACAATGGCAAGCTTAAAATTTTGTACTTAAACAGCAGGTTACCAAATGAAAGGAAGTTTGTTTTTTCGCCGTGATACGCAGCCTTCGTTCACAATTGCGACAGTGATTAACACCTAAACAATTTAAAAATAAAACAGGGGGAAAATAGGACCTCGTAAAAGTTGAATTAGACTAGACCATTCTATTCAACATGTTCATAACGCTATCTTAGTATATTTCATTTCTGTCTAACAGCTAAAGTGATCGCAAAAACTCTGGGCTTGCGTGCAAAGATGGCAGCGTGAGCAGCGGCCACCAATTTACTCAAGCCGTTTCACTACTTTCCGGATCTTATTTTATTAAACTTGCAACTTTCTTGCGTTTTGTAGATAACATGCAGTAATGACTACAAAAGAAGATGTTTAGAAACGTTTAATAAATTTAGACAACCATATAGTTTACCCTCCGAAGAGAAAAATGTTAGAAACTTACTATTTCTGCATTTCTCTAGACATATAAAGTGCTCGAAGTATCGTATATCTGAATTTTGAAAGTATATACAAAGATCACTACATCATAGTTGATTTTGTGCGTAGGATATGCGAGCATTGAGAAGGAAACTTAGAGCATAATTATAATTTTAATACCAGTAATCAACTAGATGCAATAAATAATTCTATTATCTGCAGTTGACATGCATGTTTATATTCAAACCCCAAAGGTAGTGGTATTTGAAGAGTACTCTTTTTTTTAACACGCCTGTGTCCCATGACATACCTGCCTAAAACATCAATTCGATCCTTATAATTTAGGATGCGAGGCCGCAGAACTCGGCAGTTAGCTCTTTCCTTGGCTGTTAGTGCGCGTGGCGCTTTTCCTGGCACGAATTTTAATTTTACAGCCAGCGGTGATAGTGCTTCATTCTTGACCAGATAACTAGAGAGCCACACAGTAATTCGTCCGTTTCTCGCCAAAAATGAAAACTCTGGCGAAGAGCGAAAGGTTATTAGCATTCGTATTTCTTGGCAGTCTTGCCAGGTACAGCGCTATATGGAACAAATAAGCCACACCAGGGAGGAGCTTCACGCCGAGCGCCGCTGTATCGCATGATTACCAAGTGGATTGGGCGTAAATTCATACACACATATTTGAACCCGCATCAGCATTATTAACTTCTTCAAAACAAAATATAGATACAGTGCCATTATATATGTTCCTAATATAAACATACACGCTAATTGGAGTATTTAAAAGATAAATATAAAAGATAAAACTGACATTACAATGACAACAATCATTACAGTTAGAATCCTTATGGCCGAATTTCACATGTGCAAAAAATCGTTTTGCGGTTATATTTGTGATGTTTATTACAGCCTGAAAATCTGTGTTTGATCGCTTTGAAGAATCGCCTTATTTTTTGAGCAGTTGCTTCATTTCACTATTTGCGATCTAATTTTTTCCGTCTATTACGCCTAAAGATCCCAAACCCAAGTTAATAGCTGCAAAGACAAAAACGAAAACTCACTATCCCAACTCAGATGCAGTTTTCTTTTTTTTTAGCTTTCAGGCTGATTTGACCAGAGTATGTACATAAATGCTTTACTAATATGCGCACTGATCGTACGGCGCGTTTTCTTGTCTTCTCTTTCCTGCAGCTGGAAGCCAGGCCATCATAATGATCAGACCAGTGCTGGGAGTTATAATGGGCATCATTGTAACGTTAGTGATCGCAGCAATTGTGATTATTCTATTCATCAGGTATAAACACCCGCGGAAGACGAGAGGTAAGTTTCCAATACGTTGCTTAGATGCGATTTTCATTACACTCGTCGTCAATGAGTCACATAATGTGCCGAATTTTTAGCTTCACGTGAGTCTGGTCTAGTGTGCAAATTTTCGGTATAATAACCGTAGGCTGATTCAGTGTTCTGCAATCGACTAAGATCGCGCATCAGTGTGGCTTTGTTTCTGAAGTTTAACTATCCTTGGAAAATACAGAGTATAAAAAAAAGAGGGTAACAGACATAATTTCCACGAGCGATGCATCCGAAAAACATACGTTAAACAGGCAGAAGTAAAAATTAGACACCGAGATAAATGCATGAAACTGAAAAGATACATTAATTAACATACACATGCATTATCACTCTGCCCGTAGTCCAAAACTTGATCAGACAGCCAAATAAATAAATGAAACTGAAAAGATACATTAATTCAGATGCACACGCATTATCATTCTGTCTGTAAATCTAAAAAACGATCTCCCATTTAGGCGACATTAAACGTGCCTGTTCATGTGACTGTATATGTACCCGTGTGCGGATTTATCAAATGTACTGCCTCAATACATTTTATTCTTATTTTATTTTATTTATTGTTTTCTTCATGCCTACAGTTGTTTTCTGCGAATGTTGAATCGACAGATCAAATTAGGAGCGCTTCAAGAACATATTATTTTGAAGAAGTTGTGTAATGCAAAAATAATTATTTTCTTCCAATTTTCAGATGATTTCAAGGAGAGATCTGATGACAAGTAAGTCTTGGGTTGTTCTTTCTTTAGTCCCATTGTTTTCTGCACTGTTCGTTGCAATTAATCGCTACCAACTTTTCCATATCGCTCTACTCGCCTATGCAACTAATACGCATCGGCGGTGCATTTAGTTCGACAATGAGCCAAGAACATTCTAAACTGCGAATGAATATGCTCAAGCTATCAATCAATTAGGTAGAGGAAGAAGCAATGATAAAATGTGCAAGTATGCGACACTTTTAATGCATCATTTCTGGGAACTTCATTGTATCACCCTTGGTGATTGCTTTGATGCTTTTTAAAATTGGAATTGTATTTATGAAGTAAACTTGAGGAAATGCCTAGTGGATGTGTTTCTGAAAGACAACCTCTTTTTACGCTGCGTATTGAAACCTGAGCTCGCCGTCGCATTATCATTTTTCCGTTCATGGGCTTCTATTGCGTAGCTCTCTTGTGGAGGTTGAGGGTGGGTATATGATTGGTGGAGGGTACTTACAGACCAAAAAGATCGGTGGATTGAGGGCGGGCAAGGGAGTAGGCGCCATCATGAGTTGGTTCGCAGCCCAATGACTATAAGGCTTTGGGAGGAGGTCTCTAGTTAGATATGCATTTGAGAGTGGAGGTCTCACTCTATAAGGCTAAAGGAAGACTCTTGCACTTTTACTTTCTGACACTTAGTTAGTCAGTAGAATACGACGTGCTTATTATCAATATTATTAATAGAAAAGACGTTTTACAAATAGACATGCAGTATGGCTCTATATGTACATCGATTACTGATTTAGTGTGTATTGCCATAGTATGCGTGCAACAGTTATAATACTCCGCGCGGGATTTACTTTTTTGTGGTACTTTCAGGTCGCAGAGTCTACTGAAGAAAGATGGGGAAGAATTTGTTGATATCGATGGCAGGGGTCCAGACATTATCCCAGCGACTACGCTTAGTAAGACAAAATTTCTTAAATATATGGCATGTCAGGAGGTGTTCGTTCATTTAATGTCCATGGTTCTTTTTTTGTACTCTGATCAATGATCTAATAAGTGCCATAATGATTGTTTTGAATGCTTTGAAGTACTACACTATGCTCAGTGTTTGATCTAACATTATTAGCAATAACAACAGAGAAAACGCCATCTAAAGTTTCTTGAAAGAGTACGAGACCCATTTTTGTTGTTGCCGCCATTCATTAAGAACACATCAAGCTTAGACAGAGCGTCCATAGCCTATTCCGCATCTAAAAGCCTGACGGAGGTCAGTTTTGTTTCACGAAAACAAAAGCATGCATCGAAATATGGTCATAGAATTGTCTTAGTAAGCATTTATGGTAGGGTGTTTTTTCCTATTGGTGGCTGCAAAAATAAATAGTATTTTTCAAGTTGCTCGCTGAAACTACGTTAGTTTTGAAGTGAAGAATGGCTACGATGTGCTGTATTACGAGCGTTTTCATTATGTTTCCTATTTTTAAATTTCACTAAAGCTCTTATTTCTTTCAGCCTACGATGAAGAGCTGGAGGATAAGAAGGAATATGAGAAGGACACAGTGGCAAACTTCTATGGCTTGCCACTTGTGCCTACTGAAATCAGTCACAGTGGAACACTGCCGTCTAGTAAATATGCAAATGGCAGGGTAAGAAAATATTCTGCTTTTCGGGATCAGTGAAGGATGAATTATAAAAACTATTACCGTAGAAATTCGCGTATCATAGGAACCCTCATGTAATACGAGGTACAATTTCGGGGAAGTGACGAAGGGAAAAAAGTTTTCATTTGCGTATAATGCAAGCGAAGAAACATGAACAAAAATATTTATTTGCGCTACATTTCGCAGTTGACCCGTGAGGTGCGCGCTACTCACCTGCCGGTCTACGCATGCGCCGGTCTACGCATGCGCCAGACGTGACACAAGACTAGGCGCGAGTGCGGCGAAGAAACCGGTACATGACAGGTATTAGAGACATTTAGTTTAGCGCTAACGCTGACCGCTTCTGTCTACCGCTACTGCGCGAGTGTCAATACGCATCTGCAGATCACCCTGATGACGACAGATAGCGCTACGTTCCCATGAAAGCACGATGTGAAAAAACTTCAGCACAAATAAAGTAGCCCGAAGGCAAAAAGAAGAAGGGATGGTAGATCAATTTTAAGAAAATATCATGCATGCAGTTTCATTATTCGTGCTTGTTGTATTTGCATGCATTCATAATTTATTTATGTGTAACTTGTTTTTAATCGAACATTTTAATTTAATAAATAGGCCCCATCAGTTATAGCAGTGCACTCCCAACAAATCTTTCTAATACTCACAGGAAGATGAAAACCTCATTTCCAGATATTAAGGACTCAAAGATATGTAGTGCATCAGAACCTTGATCAGTCCCTTATCTACACAAAAATTCTATGCAACTCTAGTTTGTACCACTACTCAAAAACAAATATGTTTTATGTGACTTTTATTCATTCAGATAAAGGCTTCATTCATTCATTCATTCATTCATTCATTCATTCATACTGGAGATGGGAACAAATGACGAACAGATATTGTAGTTAGATATTTTGGAGGAATATATATTGCAGTGCATTACTTGAAGCCGACTTTACGCATCGGAAATAGTGCACAATGACGAAGAGTTTGCATAGTGAGGATCTCGGAGTAGAACCTTTGTAGCAGTGACATCAAGAACGAGAAGTAGTGAGTGAAAGCAGGTCCAAACACATGATTTTTCATGATCCGCACTTATTTCTATGCCCTGTGGGATTTTGAATGCGCAACTTCGCGCTCATTCAATAACACGTATTGCTGCAAGCATGTTTACTCTGGCCGTCTTGTTGAGTGAAGATGTTGCCGAATTGCCATTCCTTCTGCTTCATGCAGCATGCTACAAGCCAAGAAGCTGCGAGCTCTGACCTAACGTACGTCGAGCTGTCTATGTCAAGGTCGGGCGCATGCGTGCCTGCTACGCTACCGCGGCCACATCGGACAGGCCTGGAAGACTTCCGGGGCACCGAATATGGACGCATAGATTTCCAGCGAACCTCTGCCCTTCGACCGCTTCCTTCGGGGCACCAGATACCCGGTGGTCCTGAAGAGATCGAAGAGGACGACAGCCTCAGGCCCCACGCTGCGGAATCACCGCTAGTTACCGCCAACCGGATGGAGAGCACCGTCTAGCCACGTCCAACCAATTTTTCTGGATGGGCTTCCAACCATGGATCCTGTGAAAATGGGCTATCCTGGTTCGTTCTCTTATACTGCACACAACTTCAACACACCTGATCACAATAGTCTGGCCAGATGGAAAAGCACTTCTTTTTTCTATTTTATCTCTTCATGGGCACGAATAAGACGCGCTACTCTGCTGGATGGGTTGAATTGTGTTTAAAATATTGCCATATCGTTTAGAGCACTGCATTAATTAGTAAAGTTATCGCTGAGTTTATACCCATAAACTATAAAATAAACGAACGATAGATATCCTCGGCTGCAAACGAGAATTTTCAATAGGAAGTGGTAAGTACAAAGCGTTGTTCATCAACCTGTGTGCTGGGCTACACACAATATATATTTGTCCAGCGAAATCAATTAGTCCACTAAAAAGCTGATGAAGCACAATCTTTTTTTATTGTGTGTGTGTCAACTTTATTCATTTGACAATTTCATTCAAACACTAATAATAATACGTCGTTTCTCAACTCCTTGTTATTTTCAGACTGACATCGATTCAGCGTGATCAGTGTCTCTTGAAACGTGAACTGGTGGCATGTGTGTATAAGCAAGTGCATCAATACATGACTGAACGGTGCCTCTGAACTGCTCTGCCTGAGACTCTCCCAAGTGCGCTTAGAAAGAAGAAACATCACACCCGTGGTGGCTGAGAAGACGCATTGTGAAACAGTGGATGTAGTTTACATGAAGCAGAACTGAAAACTCGTGTGATGGGCTACCATGTAAAAAGGTGAGCAACGCACGTGCTTTTGTGCGAGTAAACTGGGACTCCTATTACTGCAACAGTAGGAATGTCCAACAAGATATTTTGAAATGCAAGTTTCATTTAAATTTACTACAGAATTTGATTTACCTATGGACTTAAAGTGTGATTCCTAATGTCATTGCCTTCTTAGCCAAGGTGGCGTAAACCAGTTCCTTGTTTACTACTACCAGCATTGACGAGATTGACGTTTGGCATTATTTGTGTGAACCAGTCTGTTTCAGTAAAGAAAAAAGTTTCGTTCAAGGCGACACATTTCCTTTGTTAATTTTGCTTTCAACGCCCTGCAGGTTGCAACAGTTGATCAAATAGAATCAACTGCTTAAACAATAACGCTACTGCACCTCGTAAGAAGCGTATTAAATAATGCATTTCGTTTTATTACATTGAAAATAGTAGTTCCTGCAAGTCGCGTATGGAACCGCGAACATAAATTAAAAGGATGTCTTAGCCTTCAGCAAGGTGTAGGCTAATGACATCCACTTTTGCTTTTCTAGCCATTTATTCTATTTCAAACGAGAAAAATACCTTTGTATTTAAAGGGCACTAAGCTCAGCTGAAGGGCATTACGCGATAGTGATCTTTGGCCATCTAGTGTGCTTCAGTGGGGAGCCAATATAGCAGCAGACAACCCAGTGCTGAACCACTTTCAAACTTGGAATGCAGAGGCCCCATCTGTCTTGGTACTCACTTATCAGGTCTCAATGAAGTTTTAGTGGCTGCCACATGGCGGCGCCACAGAATGTTTTCGATGCGCTCCCAAATCGACCTCTAAACTCTCAAATACTGCATGGCTTTTCTGCCGAACGAGCTATGCGCTGTTATGCTATGCTGATGCAGTTATTGGCTAACTTTTAAACACTTGTGAATTGACAGCACTACGTTACATGCATGCTAGAATGAAGCACATGGTTTCTTCGGGTATACATCTGTGCAGCTAGTTGGGTGTGTGTACGCTCATCAAACAATATAAAGATCTAATGGATAAATTGGTGCATGATGTTAGAGTTCAAACCAGCTTTTGACAAAGCATGAAACAAATTGCGTAGCACTGTCTAACACAGCGCTTTTTCTTGAGCAGACGGCTTCGCAAGGACCCGGATTCTGGCAGAAGGGAGCAGTGCATGGTCATCAACGTATGAAGTGCTCAACCTACTCCTTACACCTGAAGATGTGTTCAGTGGCCTCGCAATCTCCAATGAGCGGATTTCTACTAACAAAAAATACATGATCGTCTTCGCTTTCAAAGCGTTTTCAGATCTCATCTGGCTTGATTTCTTTATGAACACTCTTCATGGCTAGCACGCCTCATTGCGCTCCATGGCTGCCTTTTGCGCTAAAGTGGCTCGAAGCTGATCACAAAGAATGTACGTGACGAAATGAATTGGGAGCATATTTATATTTTTTGCTGAACAGTTGTAGTCATAGGAAATCCTATAATGCATGGAGAGTCGTAACAGTTTAATTAAATATGCCAAAGAATAACCAGGGTAAGGTTTTCTCAAAGCATCTATGATGGACACTTAATCACTAGTGTAATATCATGTCATGGCATAAATCTCTATGCTCAATAATATTTTGAACCGCTCCTTCGGAAGCCTGTATATTTTAGGATACAACCTACTCAGGGAAGACTATGAAGACATTCCGGTGAACAGTTTAGTCCCTGTTTTATGACCAAATGCAAATATTTCTGTACACGCATCACATATCTTCTTAAAGCGCAGTTTCATTTTATCATGGCAGAATAATATCTAAATGTCGCAAGAATTACTTGAGGAAAGAAACAATGGTAGACAAAGCTTCAAGTTAGATTGCCTTGCCACATGCGGCAATAAAATTACCAGCGAACATTGTTGCAATCTGCATAAGAGTTTACAGCAATATTTTGATCAGAACATATTTAGGATGAGATCCTTGGCTATAAGAAGTGCATTTTATTCCCCTAAATACACGGAAACAAATGCATGTAACCACGTGACTTTGGGAACGTTTCCGGTTCAGGTGCCATAACGATTCCTCGTACATCGCTGAAGCACAGCTTGCGGCCACTGAAAATCATTTCGGGTACTGAAAACGTACTTGGATGCTCAGCTCGCGCTTGCAAAGGTGGATTGAAACTTTCAGTGCTCAGCGGACATAGACAAAACGTTTACCAACTAATATCAATGCAGTTTGTGAGACAGAAGGCTTCATCAAATTGAATAAAATACCATATTAGGCGCACGTAAGCTTTTAAGCGTATATTTATATTTCAGGTGTGTCCAGTCAGTTGCATAAAACCAACGGCAACGTCATATCGCTTCCACTTTCTTATCCGTTATGCTGCCAAAACAGTGCACAGCTTTAATCTCTAAAAAGTAATTTTGGTTTTCTTCCCATTTTAAATAAGTGTAGCAGTTATACGCAATACGCCATTTAGAGCAAAATATTCCAGCTATTCTGTTTTGTGGTCGCATTCAAGAAAAAAAGGTAGTCCTTCATAACTGGCATTGTAGATTTGAATTTCACTCTCTTGGCAGACCGTACCTGCGGCGGCACAATATACCAGCATTTTGTTTATTTTAGTGCAAAGATGTCTATCTGTGTATCCCTCAAATAGAGACCAGCATTCGGCCACCCTTCGCGACACCTCCCAAACCAGCGCCTTCAATTTGAACTTTTTTTTTTTTGCTTTACTCTGCACGACCAACGTTCACAGTTGTGGGTACTGTTCAACCAATGAAATAGAGAAATAAAAAAAAAAAAAACTAAACGAATAATGCTTGCCGTAACAAGTGTTTCAGCTATCACGACCAGTGACCGACCACCAATTAAAATCAAGCGATTCACACTAAGCACTAACCACAATGCTGCCCGGCGCTTGAAGAAAATCGTCTCACTCTATCCAGCCGAGGAAGCCTCCCTACCGGATGTGAAGACACTCACCAACGACGGCCCTTCGGGCAACAAAGCCATGCTATTTTCATGACGTGCACACAACACCCAAGAGGTCGAGTTTCCGCTTCTGTGAATCCTACATAAGCTTCGTCTTAAAGTGCACGATGCGATAGCGTTAAATGATACCACAGGATCCCAATGCTGCTATCCACCAGACCGCTCGAGACGTCTATGCTCATTATGTAGGTGGCGGTTTCGGGAGGCCAAGCGGAATGCTGTACCACAGGCTGGCCAGCTCCAGCTCTGATAGGATGGCCTACAGGTCTACCCGATAACTTCCCATCGGTTACACTGATGGCGACAGTGACATCGACGTCTCTATAGCCAGAAATGGATGGCTTTCTAATATTTTCCCATATTTTTTCCATGGTTCTGTCGTGGTTTCAACTGCAATTCGCTCCTCCAAAAGAACAGCAATGGCAGCGTAATCATTATCAAGAGCCAACAACTGCTCCAGTCGACCACGCGTGCTTAACTTTACAAAGACAAAGAACACCTTTTAAGAGGACGTTTTTTTCTATGCTCAAACGGGCGCATGTTTTGCGAATAAAACTTTCAAATGCGGAACCGTTTATAAACACGTTTTCTACACGTACTGTAGCTTTCTGTGTCATTTATTTCTCAGTCGTACTCAGGAACTACAAACGAGGCGCTAAAAGCAGAAATCTCTAAACAGCGGATGTTTCAGAATAGGTTAATTTCTGTATTGAAGGTACGCAGCAAGATAAGTATAAGGCGGATACAGGAAGCCTACATATTTATTTTCACTACTGGTTCACACATTACACGACCTTTATTTTGTTTTGTATTTTTTGAAGCATAGCGAGGAGAACAGGACAAAAGCAGACTCATATTTTTGCATATTTTTTATTTTCTATTTCCGCTCACAAGTTGTATTATTAGCCATTGCGCTGCAACTAGCTTAAACAGTAAGCACGTCAAACGGCAGTTGTAGACAGCGGCTATATGTGCAGTCGTCATAATGCTTGGAGGTGACAGGCCCATCAGTAGTACTTCCGTCGCACGAACACTTTCGATAATCAATGAACCCGATCTGCATTGAGGTTTTCAAGAAGAATTGAAGCATACGGTGCTGCATGGCCGTTTTCAATTACCATTAAAAAGTGTGCGTTAGGTGACTACGAGGGTGGCGATGCCAGCTCTCGAATGGGCTTGAAAACTCAAAAGCGATTGATGAAGGGGCTTAAAGGCAAGCAGGCTCGGCTCAGTTGCACTTAAAAACTGTCGTGTGCCAACTTCGATCTGAATTGAGTTGAATGCAGATCAAGTTCAATGAGGATCAGTATTGTTCGTGTGACTAAGGTATAAGAAGATCGAAGAAAAAATTATAGAGGCACTTAAAACTCTTTAACAGCAATAAGGCCGAAGTCTTCGTGGCTGGTTCTAGTGTAGTGTTTATTGGCCAGAAGTCCGCCGATTACGCCGTGCAGGACAGCTGCTTTTTCCGTGCCGGAGTGAAGGTGAGTAGCTTCACGCTGCTGCGATGGCGCACACTCTTTGGAGCGCTCGTTCTTCATAGCTGAAGGCAGATGGCGTGCGCGACTCTCCATTCTGCAGACTGGATGAAGGCGCCGACGTAGCGCCCCAACGTTGCCATGGAGGCGGCAGGAACGCTAAATAAGAACTAAGATATATTTTTCACGTGCCCGGCATGGCGTAGACGGTTAACGCGTTCGATTGATGATGGAAGGGTAGGAGTTCGATTCCTTGTGCAATCACCCAGGCGAGATTTTCAGCATCAACTAAGTAAGGCTTTCACATTACCACAGATGGCAGCATGCCAGAGCATGTCGGCATTGACACATCGTGAGCCACACTTAGTTTAGCGCACGTGACAGGGGTATCGGTGGAAACAGCGCAACTTCAACACGAGTATAATCTATGATGGCCTGATATTGAGATATGAAGTCCCAGCCTATGATGATATCGTGAGAGCACGAAGAATGTACTCTAAATTCAATAATGTACCGAGTGCCCTGAATAGTTACTCTTGCCCTACAGGTCACCGAAAGGTCGATGAGCTCTAAATTTGGAGCACGCAGGGAGGACTCTACAGCTGCGTCGTCACGTTCCGCGTCTGACTGCACAAATTATCGGTTAACACGCTCATAGCTGCATTGGCGTCAACAAGGACAAGGACATAAATACACTCCAGGAAAACGTTTATCAAATTCGTCGTCAAAAAATTAGGGCTTATATCGTTCGATGAAAACGCAGTTATAGCCTCCGGAACTGCGATCATAGGTTTTCTGTGGCAGTGTCGATCGATGCTGAATGGGGAACACCGAGCAGCGGCGTGGAGATGGAGAGCGGGGACAAACAGATTGGTGGTAGTCGGAGTCGAAGTTCAGGTATAAACCTGAGGAGGTTGTAAGCGTACGCTCGATGGTTGACTTCGTTAACAGGAGACACGAAGCGGCGGCGGCAAGGACGCATTACGTATCCAGCGGTGCACAGACGTAGCAATTAGGCAAATGGTCCGGTGTTCGTCACGGTTGAAAACGATGCGGGCGCGGCCGCCCTGTAGGCGCACAGATATCTTAAGGGGAAGCTCGTAGAGGAACAAACCCTGCAACGGCTGTAAGGCGATTTCGGAGTAAGTAAGCGGTGTAGCTACGACGTACGCAGCAACACATGGTGCTGTAACTGGAGGCACTGCAACGGGAAGCGGATGATAAACTGACCGCATGGCCACCTATACTTTCTCCCGGATCATGAGTTGAAGGGCAGGGGCCAGGTTTGATGGCAGGCTCGGGACAGAGAGAAGCAGCGACAGCTATTGAGCCACCTTCTCGAAGATTAACTGCTTGATATGGACCGTTAGTGAAATGCTGGTTTCCGTCGTCAAGTCGAGGCTGGTAAGAGTCTTGGCCTTCACTGATGGCAATCGTGAGAAGACTCGTCCTCGGCGCAGCTCGTCATAGCTCTCGTACAGGTTGATAATCTCGCTAACATAGGTTGGTCTTTTGCCGCGCATGTGAAATGCTTGGACCTGAATGCTCTTGAGCACGTACTTGTTGCGCTCAGCCTCTTTCATGGATACATTGATGCGTTTGCACAGAAGTCGCCTTCTATGCTATGTAGCTAGGTGAAGATTTCACCAAGCTGCTGGCCGCGAGCACGAAGTCTCCTCAGCGCAAAGTTTACGCATGGCCGGACGTCCAAGATGTTAAGAAGCCGGTCTTGAAAGCAGACTAAATGGTGGTATCTGAACGAGATGTTGGCAACAATGGTGAAATAGAACACTGCAAGCTTCATGCTGTCGTCCCGTCGATTTTGAGCGCTCACCCGCTCGTAGGAGGAAGAGTGAGTCCTCCAAATCTTGATCGTGCGCACCACTGAACATGGCAGGATTCCGAACATGCAATATCCGCATTAAGGCAGCTTGCAGGAGGCGGTGAAGAGTTGGTTGCGTGGCTGACGTCGGATGGCGGCGTGTCATCAAGTGCCTGACAGCGCACCTCCACGATGATACCGCCCCCCCCCCCCCCCCCCTCCATCAAGAGTATAGCGAGCTTTATTGTAGGCCAGCTCGTTTACTAGGGCTTGACTGCTAACTGAACCGCTTTTAGGCCCGGGCTAGCACAATTAGTACTCGAGAATAGTGGCGGCACGCTGGCAAGAGGTAATGTTTTCGTTACAATGTATATATATCAATTAACTCAAAGACCACAGGAAGGAGAGTGTTTTAATGAGGGATGCGAGAGATAAGGTTAAAAAGTTTATTCAAGAGTGATTTAGAAGTGCTGATATTAGAATAAAAAACTACGTCTGCGCCATCATCAAAAGCACGACGTAAAATTAATTTTGTCTGGTACCTCGTTAACATTGTTTCCTGAAAGAGAAAAAAAGTTCGTTAGTTGACAGAGTTTTATGCATACAAGTTTGCTGACAAGTTAACACGAGAGTTTGTTAGGAGCAAAGATAGACTTCTGAGTAACCGTCAGGGAGCAAAGCCCACAATGGGCTTCAAGAGATGTATTTTCCCATACACAACTGTAGTCAGAAGGAGAAGACGCCCATTATTTCGTTTAATCCTTTCCGGCATAGTGCACCAAGTATAATTGTAGCTGCCTCTCTCAATGCGAGGAATAGCTTGAGAAAGATGAACCTCTGAACTGTCAGCAAAAAAGAGGGGGCGAACTAGTTGATCTGGCAGAGCGGATTGGAAACGTATTTTCGAGGGGTATAAGCTGCTTTTCGCAATGGACCTTCCGGAAAGCGAAAATATACCACTGAGATGTCCCTCGGAGTATTCAAATCCGTTCAGCAGGCGTATTTAAGTAATCTTATTCAAGCAAGAGTGGAAATTTGTGGCATGGCAGAATGTTTCAGTTTTTATTTTTTTGCTGAATATAGCCGTACCATTTCTGTGAAGCATGACAATCTGTCGAGGCTATCACCGTATTCTATGCAGTAATAAAGCTTCGTTTTCTTTCTATTCAACTGTACTTTGTGAGCTGGCGACAACCTTATGAAACAAATAAATAATTTGCCAGTTCAAAAAATAAAACAAAAAATCTACTTAGATCCGGTTAATTCCAACGCGTTTGCGCCAACGCGTTTGGGTGCATGAAGTACGAATTGATAATGTTAAGCAGCCTGATTTCAGGTTAGGTTATGAAGACGATTACAAGTAAAATGTATCGGCTGCAGCTTTCGTTTAAGAACGTGTATATCAGTGATATTGGGCAGTTTTTAGTTGTCGCAAACCATTTCATATTGTTCACTTTGCTGAGTGCAAAAACTTCATTGCCCAATTTAATAAGACGATCAGGATCTGTTAACGATTTGATTGAGCCCCAATGGGCCGGTACTTGCAATTTAAGTCGTTACTGCACATAGTTTATTTGACAAATTGGTGAGTCAGCCTCATAGCGGGATATCACAGGGTGCTGCGGAGCAAACAGCCTAACAGATCATATTGATGTCGATGAAAATGACCGTTCGAATTCAGTTGCTTATTAAATTGCGCGTATGATGCGACTGCAGTAGGTAATATATCGCGTTGTCCCCCGTAAAATGAGGTCGAAGTGGCGAGTAGACAGGCAGACATGGCCTCTGGGGGAAAGGAGAGCCTGGGCTGACTCTGTTTGGGTCTAAAATTCGGGAAAACAATAAGGAGGACGCCGTGGGGGAAAACAATGGCTCGCAGGAAGAGAGCTGGCTGCGCTGCTGATGAATAGAAACTTATGAAGATCGTAGGTCCATTTTTAACTTGTGCAGGCACACATATCTAATGCATTGACAGAGATTGGCTAAGAAAATGTGCGTCGACGCCGCAATGGGAGGAAGGATCCGCATATAACCAGTGCATCCGTTCATCACAAGGGCAACCAAAACGCATAAACGCCGCCGTCCGCCAAGCGATGACAAACATGACTGCTGTATGGGCGATGTGGCGCGTTCACTCTCAGAACCGGATCTTTTTGCCAATTTTAGGAACGTACGATTTGCTAATTCTTCCGGTAAACGGCGAGAACTTCTTTCAGTATATGTGCCAGCAATTGCGAGCAAACACTGACAGAGCCGACAGAAGGGAATCATTGCTGAAGCGTCACCGCTTGCCTTTTTTGAACTGCAGCGCTACAATAATTTTAAAACAATGCGCACTGGTTCAGTTACTCGAAATAATAATCTGTGGCTGGCGGGACTACCACAAGCAAAACCATATATTATTTGTGCAGAAATAATTCTTGAAGCAGAATAAGCATAAAATATACTCTATGTTCTGTCAAATTGCTGCGACGCACACGAAGCCCCGGTTTCGCTTTTTGCAGGTTTACTTTACGTTGCCACGTTGGATAACAGCTGCTCTCAGGAATCAAAGTGAGGCTTTTAAATGAATTGTTATTTTTTTGGCGGCGGGCGGGGGGGGGGGGGTGCAATGCCGCCAGAATTCATTCGACAAGTCAGCAGCTGGGGTAGCAGCAAACATGCCCTGATGGCGAAAGTTCGTCTTTAGTATTTTGCCTTTTGTAATTTCGTCTGCGTTGCTCTGATTGCCATCAAAACCTCTCGTGGTTCATTCCCTATCAGCCCTAAAAGCTCCGTATATTTTGTCTCTGCCAGCAGTAAATTGCCTCTTCAACATAGAACAGTGTTCCAGTGTCTGCGATATTCAATGTTTGCCCCTTGGCTCAATGCGCAGACAGTGCCTACAAACAAGTATGGTGACCCCAAAATGCAAGTAATGAGCAAAACGAATAGGTACAGTGGAGAGGATGTGCAGGGCTTCGCTTGGCAAAGAAGGCGTCGAGCTAGGATGCTCGTTTGTGTAGGTTTCATATTAAGGCGGCGAGACTGTGTGAGAGGGGAATGATGCTGTGGTAGTGGACGCACCCAGCGATTGCGACTAACCTTAATAGTTTCGGATAGAATACTCTGCATAATTGGGCTCACAGCCCAAACATAATACAAATCAACCAAGTTTACGTTTGTAGGCTACCTGTATTCTTTTTTTGTGCTGTGCTGTATTTGTTTTGTAATGTAAGCTTGCACAACCATTCAGGCATGCTAAGAGTCCAACCTAAAGGTATACCCTATCCAAGCTTTCAGCAATGAATGAGTCACTGAGCAAGTAACTCTGGAATGACCAATAATTCTTGTTCTGGGGCTCTTCCCCTTATGCCTACCTTGCAGGAGTCCTATACATGGTTAGTAATAGTAAATATGACATAAAAACACAATTATGAGGACATTTAAGCTCCGCTTTTAAGGGTATGACACGATAGCTTAGGCTGCCAGCCCACATGTAAAGCCCCGCTTCAACCCAGCCGTATGAACATGCCTGTGTGGCCTAGGTGTATATAGGTTGCCAGGCTCGGTACCCAAAAGCACTCAAAGGTTGATACTTATTCCACCTTCTCACCTTCATGAAGAATTCGAATTGACAGCTGCTACCAACTTTCTGATATCATGTGGTCTCGTTAACTCACACAAACCAGCGAATCATTGCCCGGCCATGCCAGTTGCACAGCTGCCAGCCACCACCTATCAGCGCCATGCTCGAGATTTTTCGCTCGCGAAGCCAACAAGACGCCGTATTTTCTGGTGAATCAGTTCTTTAGCTGTGTCGCGTTAAACGATTCTTTTTGGTTTGGTTAACGCTGTGATGAGAAAAGAATGATGTGCCCACAATCGGTAACCGCGCTAAAAAGCCATTTGAAATGATGCCTGCACGCCTGTCGGTTCGCGTCGCCGCATTCCGCGTTTTGATGGGCGATGCAGAGACGCTGTACCCATCAAAATGGTGCTGCGGAGAAAAACGCATGATTTAATCTGCAAGTTCCTCCTTTCTCTACGGGACTTCACTCGCGAAGGATCGCTTGTATATTTAACTTACCAAACCAATGGAAAATTAAATCTCGCGTGAACAGGCACATGAGCTGCTTAGCTTAACTCATCGCCTCAGACAGAAATGAGATATCGGCAGAAAAAGGGCCCAGTAAAATTTTCCGCACACAGGCAACGCAAAGCAGTGAGGCATGTTTCGGGGCAGTAATGACATTGGCAAAACAGCCGGCAACGCACATGGGGAAGTTGAGGAATACGTTGCGTCTTCCGCGCCTTTTTTCGCCGTTTACTTTCTGTGCTTCGGTTTCATTTTCTTCGTTTCCTATATACAGGTTTCGGCGCTGAAAGCAGGGAACACTCTTAAGAAGATATTTGCCTTTGATCTTGGCGTGAGCCTCCGGTGTGTTTACCAAGTTGATTATTCGATTTTGGAAGGCCTTCGTTTAGCGAACAGAGCCGAGGCTTCGCATGTTAGAAATAAAACAAATCATACAGCGTGTCCACAGTTACTTGGAGACAGCAGATACTTGAGTAAATACATGACGAGAAGTAACTTTAGTAGCGCTAGACGACGGTACAAAAACTGCAAGAGACGAACTCTGTCCTGAACTTATAAAACTGGCTTTATTAGAATATTCGGAGTAAGTTAATACATACAAATGCGGATACACAAGCGTAAAGTCATAGATGTGCTGAAAATATTATGAAAATTGATAACTATCACAAGTGCTGTACCCGCGTCAAATGCAACCCTTCCTGGTACAAAGTCATTGATTTTGTAGATAAAGCTACAAGCGCCTTGGTAAAGCATCCATTTGATTTCCAGATGATATTGAAAATATCAGGGATTTGTCTGGTGGTCTTGCAATAATGAAAAAAAAACTACTCCCTGTTATTAAAGAATGGTACGCATTCACACACATTACACCGATTTGCCAGCTTTGTTTCTCTCTTTTCCAATGAATTAACATGCTCCGCAATTCTAATATTGATGCGTTGGCCTGTCTGACCAATGTAGGTATATGCCGCGAGATAACGGTATCTGGCAGAGAGTGGTTGTCTTAAAAGAGTAAACCTATCCGCATTATTTACATTGTAAGTGTTCTTCCGTTTGAAAACCTTTTCCGATCTACTGCCTCTATTATATCAAGCATATTAGGAGCAGAGAAGATTACCCTCGCACCATACTTGGCTCCCACTCTTCTAGAACGATGCGAAAAAGCGTGTACATATAGCATGACAGCAATCCACTTTCTTTTTTCAATTTCTGTGGTCTGTCGCGAACATTTCAGTTTTCGCAGAGAACCTATGCGCCCTAGCCATAAGTACAGAGTCAACAAAACCGGCTTGCCTGCTTCTATGAGCTCGTGCTACAAAACTATTGGGCATGCAATGAGCCCAGGATTTTTTTACAAACCTTCTGCCGTCGTCTAGCGCTCTGTTAAGAATAGTTCTCGCCATGAATCACAACAAACTCGACCAATCTGCCGTTGTTCTGGAGAAGATTGGTTGATAAAATTGTTTCTAGGCAAACTATGGTTTTTTGTTGCATCACCATTGAGTTCTTTCCGCTTCAGTCAATGGATCAGCTAGTGGGTTCGCTTGTTATTAGCAAAGTGATTCAATTTACAATTGTAGTCTTTGGCAAATAAAGAGTAATACATATAGCTCTCATCACCTGCAAATTCTATAATCCTTGCACAGTTTGGATCCGATAAACGAATATAAATGTTCGTGCCATAACTTCGGCAGCCAAATAAAAGGAATATAATGAGAAGAAAACGTCTGGAATTCCCTTTATCTTCCAAAGATAAGACAGACCAAAGAATTTTGTTCTGTACAGTCCTGATGGCTAAAATGATTTGATTGATGGGGTTTAAGGTCCCAAATCTACTCTGGCTACGAGAGAAGCCGTACTAGAGGGCTTCGGAAATTTCCACTACCTGGGTTTCTGAGAGAGAGAGAAACAACTTTATTTACCCCAGATGTCATGAATTAGTCCAGGTGGGCCCTGTGTGGCCCCCGGTGGGGACGAAATCCCGGACCCACGAAATAAGTGCAAGTTGTGTGTTCTTGTCTGGGTTTGTGAAGAGTACGTTGGTACCAGCTTTCCGCAAAGGGAGCTGGCAGGAGGGCCCTTGGGGGCGGGATATTTCCGCATCCCTAGAAGATGTGCGCTTTAAGTGGTTGGTTCTCTGTTGTTGAAATTTGGACATGTGAGGTCGTATTCCGCGTTAGTAATTATAGATAACCTGGAGTGACTAAAACCTGAGTGTGTCTGTAATCTGCGGAGGAGGGTGGCTTGTGGTCGGTCGAGGTTGGGGTGGGGAGGCGGGAAAAGAAGTCGCGTCTCTTTGTCAAAAATTGGTAATTTCGGCTAAAGTCTGGTGAGCTTCAGCGAGTGCGTCTGGATGCGTGAGACCGATCGCCCGGATTGTTAATCCTAGGGCAAGTTGGTCGGCCCCACCGTTTCCAGAGTTTGCCCCCGTGGTGGGTACCCAGATTAGGTTAATTTTTTGGTCTGGAGTGCAGCCGCGCAGGATGCGTGCGGCAGGAAGGCAGATGTAGCCTGCCGAGAAATTTAGATCAGGTCTTTTTGCGTCACTGAGAACTGTACGCGTACGCGGGTCAGCGATGGCCAGCGCTATCGCTGTTTATTCCGCTGTGGTGCGGGAGGAGGCGTGCACCGTGGCGGCGGAGATAAGGGTACATTGCGGAGTGGTAGCACAGGCCACATAGGTTGTTACATTTTGCCGTACTGCGTCCACGTATGTTGCGTGTTCGTCGGTACGGTAGATGTCATCGAGTGTTGTTGTTGCCCCTGGCAGGCATATTATATCAATGCCTTGTGTGTGTTTGTGTTGTCTTGCAAAAGTCAGGCAATAAAGAAAAGAAAAGGTTGGGGTTTGTGCTGGCGGCGCGCGTGCTTTACGGTAGCGGTTTGACAACGAGGTGGCTGTGTACGCCTGTCGGGAGGGGGGCTGTGTGATGGGGATCGCCTATCGGGTTGACATTTAACCGGTCATGGCGGAGACGGCCGTGATTTGTCCTGAAGAGGCGATGATTTTGGACTGTTTTATGTGCCTCTATATGTTCGGAAAGACTGTTGAAAATACCCAGTGTTGCTCTAGCACAAACACCTGGGTTTTTGCAACGTGCACTGATATCGCACAGCACACGGGCGCCTTGCTTTTCGCCTCCATTAGAAAGTGGTAGCCGCGGCCGGGATTAGACCCCGTACTCTTGGGCACAGTAGTCGAGCAGGCTAACCAATGCGTCACTGGGGCGGGATAAAAATAATTACTAAAAGGAAGCAATGAAAACGATTTCCGTGAATGCCTTTCTTCTCCTTAGAAGAAGCTCTCAGTCAGATGTATGGGGACAAGTCAGACACTACACATCAAATTTCCAAGGATTTCAACACTCTTGTTCCAGTGAAGGATGTTTTCATGAAAATATTAAGGAACTGATAACATCGAGCGAGCTTACTGCAACACTGTGCATAAAACACTGGTTTTCATTAGTTTTAACGAATTTTTTGTTGTAAAAACAATTGTATCAGCCACTTCGCCTATATTCTTAGGAAGACCACTAGAGGATCAGAGGAAAATAAATTGCCTGCCCTTTCTTCTTGATGCCAGTGACTTTTGCAGTGTAAAAATCTGGCGCTCCTGTGCACAAAGAGCCATTTCGATGGAGCTTGGGATGAGTATCGTCGATGGAAACTTCAAAGCAGATAAGCTTTACACGGCTTCAAAAAAAAAAAATGCTGAAGCCGGAAGTTGTATGCTTCCTATCAGCCCAGTTAGGTAAAACTTAGTGGCATTTTCTTGCATGTTTAGGCGCTAGGGCATGACATATGCGTAGGCGCAGAATTCTGCCCAAATCTGGAAATGCATCCATAAGATCGCCTTCACTTCTAAATTTAAACGCGCAAATTTTCTCTGACCCAGCTGTGTGGTGCAGTGATTAGGGCATTCGATTCTGTTCCCAAAGATGCGGAATCGAAACTGGGCCACAACGGCCGCTATTCAATGGAGATGAAAAGCAAGGCGTCCGTCTCCTGTGCAATGTTCGTGAGCAATCGAAGATCCCAAACAGTCTAAATTTTCGTAGCCATCTACTACAGCGTCTCTCATAGCCATGAGTCACTTTAGAACATTAGGCCCCATAATTCAAACAAAAACAGATCAAGTGCTCATATAAACATACATACAAAGTTGGTCTGTGGGCGCGAAAGTGCGGTATAAATCCAATATCTCGCAGATAAACCACAGTGTGCACAGACGACTGAAATTTGTTTCTCTGGGATTTTCGTAGAGGTATATAATTGTTCCGTAAGGCTATGCTTCTAAGCCCTGTATGTTGTCTAGTGTTTATTTAGACAAATAAGAAGTTAAATATGTATGTTAACTCCATGTAAAGACATTTCGAAGGACCCCATGTATTAAAGGGTGCTTATGAACAGAATTACTTTGCTTAGGGAAGAATACACCGTGACAATCACGCGTCCACAGATTACAGTTAGGGGCTCATATCGTTCGCTGACTTTGCTATGTTCTACAAAAATGGGAGTCAATTGTTGGTTTCTTCTTGTTTTGCAATAATGTTGCTATGCTGCTACGAGCTAAAGATAAAAGTTTTGAAAACAATGTTTTGCTACCGATCAGTTCATATCTGTTCCAAGAGATTTCTTTTGAAGTCCGAAGGTTAGGGTCTTCGACATACCTTCTGGTTTCTCAATTCAACCCGCCAGGTAGTGCTTAAACGCTCAAACAAATCTGTCGGGGCAAGTACACGACCGAGCGCTCTTGCAGAACCTCTTCACGTGATCTCCAACATCCCTAATTAGTTTATTTGGATGTCTCACTCACGATTTATACTCCAGAAAAGAAATCGCTAGCAATGTATTGTTTCTAGTTGTTAGGTGATGTTATGCAATGTAATTTTATATTTTTCCTAGGGGATAGTTGGAAGACAAAGGATATCTGCTGGAGGGGGTGAGTTGAGGTATTTTGATCATTATTAGCCTCAGGCCATTCATTAAGACACAGATAAAATTAAATAAGGTTCTCGCCGGCCTTTTTCACGATAGTGGCCTTCCTGGAGCAAGAATATTTATAAATTTGAGATCTGGTTATAGAAAACGTAATATTTGACATGTGCTTGATGCTAAATTCACAAATAGCCCACAAAAATTGGCAGTGCCCCAGCATGGATACAGCTTTTATTTATGTGGGTTCGAGTATAGATTTTAATGACGTAGCAGCAAATGTGTATGCCAAAATGACGTTCTTTGCCAGTAGTGGGGCAGTTTGTTGAAATGGGAAACGGAACGTATCTCGAAAACTACCGTATAGTTATATTTAAAGGGGGTAGTAAATGGCTAGAAAGGTCACTGATAAACGTTTTGAATGTGTAGAACAAATGCTTCCAAACGTATCCCCAAATTAGAACTCCTTGCACACAGGCAGTGATTTATTATTATTTTAAAAAACAGCGTTTTTTTAAATTCGCGACCTGTTCGGTTCTTGCGTGGCGGTGAGATTTGGAACTATTCTGTCCTGATTATCTACGTCACGAGTACCAAGAGTGATAGCTAGGTCACGACAGGCTGCCATTGGCTGCAGCCACGACGGCCACGACGGCCACTACGTCACGGGCACACTTCCGGTAGCTACGAAAGTCATCTGCTCGAGTGCTGCATGCATGCACTGCATGCGCGAACCCGAGCTTGGCGCTTCAGTTCGCGGTGTTAACTGAAAAGGTGGTGGCGTCCGACTGAAAGTGTGTGTCGGTGTAGGACTGCGACAAGAGCCCCAGCTGGTCCGATTCAACACCGTACTGATTGAATAGGCAGCATCAACCTTCATGTACCGACCGACGGCGCAGCAGCGTACTGTAGTCCCGTGTCCTGTCTCGTCTTTGCAGAATCGACCATTTGGGCGGCGTGTTGATAGTTAAATGGAACCTGCGTCAAAAAAAGTCTGCCCTCAGCTTTATTGCGAAAGGACTCAAATTCGCACCGCTAAGGGCAGCACCGGATGCCGCCAGGTTACCGCAGAGATGCCGTCTGCGGGCGCTGCGGCCGACGGCACTC